>NC_051160.1:40363214-40575469 GCF_013339745.2 Dermacentor silvarum
AACGCGACGACCCGTAGAAGGGTATCCGACTTTGGCATGATGCTTGCGACTTTCTGGTTCCGGACGAGCGCGTTCTTTGTGTATAATTCAGGCGCCTGGCATCGAAAGGCTTACACCTTTAAACAACGAAAGGCTTTCACAGTCACTTCGGTAGATCACGGAAAACGCGGAAATCAGTCCACTTTCAGCATAAGCGCTCTGACCAAAGACGCATATTCGCGAGAAAGGAGCTCCATATTACCCATAGCGAGAAATGGTATCCACAAATTACACCTCATTATACCGATGTGTTTATGAGCCGCACTCTGGTGCCTGTATTCTGTATTATGACAAAAAATATAGTTTCTGCAGTGTCAGTAGCCTAAACGTAAAACAGGAAATTGAAGTCATCACAAGACTGTCATATATCATAAATTGCAAGAAAAAAAAAACTAAAAATGTACTTCATAATACTCGCATTGCAAACTTTGATGCATGTGATTCATTTCAATTCCCTATCTGTTCCGACTGGCCGTGGTTTCTGAGTGGCTATGGTGTTGGGTTGCTGAGCACGAGGTCGCGGGATCGAATCCCGGCCACGGCGGCCGCATTTCGATGGGGGCGAAATGTGAAAACACCCGTGTACTTAGATTTAGGTGCACGGTAAAGAACCCCAGGTGGTCCAAATTATTCCGGAGTCCCTAACTACAGCGTGCCTGATAATCAGATCGTGGTTTTGGCACGTAAAAGCCGATAATTTAATTAAAAATTTGAAACCTAGATGTTGCTAATTCTAGTGTTTAAGGGGAAATAAACATGCACTCTTAGCGCGCGCAGAAACTTCGCCGGTTTCTAGTGAGGGGAGCTTCGCGCCGTGACGCAGCACACCCCTTCAAGCATTGACAGTGCAGCATGCTGCCGGCCGAAGTATACGAGTGGTGGGGTGCAACTCGGATGTGGCGGGGGCTGCCGTTGCAACGCGAGGATAATTGGATGTGACGGACGTTCGCGCCGAAGATTAAAAAGATTGTTGATATTAATGCGACAGCTGTGCACTGTGACGTAGCCAAACATGGCGGGTTTTATTGGTGGATCATGAACGCTATCACAGAGAAGGTTTGCTGCAAAGCGTTATATGGCGGGCAGAGGCGCGGTGGGGTTTAAAGCGATAGCCCTGTGGCGACCCATGGGCAAAAAAAATTGTACCTTAAGTATCCTTACGTGATTTGAATGAGAAAGCATTATGACTCCTCTTAGTCATTACCAATAAAGACTTCTTAAGTATTACAACCTGTTTGCGATCCTTCCTTCACTTTATTTTCTCTGCGTTCATTAATCACCAGAGCACAACCATTCAAAACTCTTCGCCAAGTAGCTACGAGTTGATATGGTGATCCACTTTAATCCACCTTAACCAAATTTAATTCATTCTAATTTAGTTTACTTCAGCTTAATTCACTTGACTCCACCTTAAGTCACCCTTCTCTAACTTGTAACTTTATTTCACTTCACTGTAATTCACCTTAATTCACAATAACTACCCATAATTACTACTAATTAAAGTCGTCATACCATTTACTATCTTCTCTATTACTACTGATTTCATTCAAGACGCTGATGAAGTCACATTGACTTTTTATACCACTCGTTGTGGATGACGCCGGCTTTTCTGCCTCATGGCTCATGTAATGCTTTCGCATTAATGACTACTGTAGACCACAACGGTCCGTCTGTACGGCGCAGAGTAAACAGCTTTCCCACTTTCATTGCGATTTGCGCTGTCTCGGTGCGCAGCGTCCCGTCATGCTCAGAGTTGCTGCAGATAGTTCTTGCGCGGCGACGAGGGGGAGTGTGTATACTGCTCGAGTGCACGCGATAGGAGTGAGACCGCTGCTCCGGCTTAAGCGGCCAGATGTGCTTCCTGACGCCGTGGTGGGAACGCGCCTTTGCCAATACGGATGGCACAAGAGCTGAAGCAAGTGGTATACCGGCGTTGTTTTCGCTATTTTCTCTTTTCTGTGCCGAGTAGAACGACTTATATTACTTGTCACGGCGTGACGACGCTCGGCCAACGGCGGTGCCGGCGGCGCGAGGAAAAGAGAGGCCCTGCGTATTCAGGGGCACTATCCATCACCAGTACACGGGAGCCCAAGCCCAGAGTCCACTAAAGTTTGCTTAAGAGATTTAATAGTGGAGATGTGGTTTATGGTAAATGAAAAAAAAAATAATCACGATAAGTAAGCCAAAGAATGTTGATTCCACTGTCAATCTGCATCAAATCGACAAATTTAACACATGAAAACTTTTCTATAATCGCAATGCGCATCACTTATGCTAAAACACTGCGTTGGGTCTCATGTAAAGCTTTCATTGGTGTTGTACTTCCTCTATAATATTTACTTATTAATAATGTAATAGTAGTAGCAGTAGGGGTAGTAGTAGCAGTAGTAGCACTGATGGGACTTCAGACCCCCCCCCCCCCCCCCCGAAATTATTTCGTGCTGGCATGAACCGCCGACCAGAACAACCACCGGCGCCGGAATAATTCTGGATTTTGTCCACAAGGTCCTTTTCACGCTCGAAAACAGATTTCGGCACGCACATTGCGAACTCGGGCTGGATTTCGTCGCAACGCCCTTTACACCTGGACTCGCATAGCGCAAGGAGCCCCATCCGAGCACAAACTTTCAAGGGTTTTTCGATAGCGAGCGGACGCGTTGCGGCATTTCGGAGCGGCCGCGGAATCTACTGAGCGCATGGAATTCAATTCCGAAACTTTATGAGTATAAAGTTCTCATAAACTTATGACGCGAAAGGTGCACTGACATTTCCAAAGGCGTGCTTTAGATTTTCAATTCTGGAACTTTATGGGTTTAATGTTCTTATAAACTTGAGCTAACATGCGCGCACTGGAGCCCTCGTGTCCAAGCCGTTCCAGAAATGGAAGTCCGCGCTCGCAATCTTCCGCACATACGAAAATACTAAATATGACCGTGAATGCCAGCTGGCAGCTGATAATTTTCTCCAAACATTTTCAGGAAGGGCGCCCGATGTGATCAATCAGCTGGACCAGGGCAGGCAAAGTGAAATAAGAGAAAACAGAAGAAAGTTAACTGCCTATTTTTGAGGCGGTTCTTTTTTGCGGACGACAAGGTCTGGCTCTCCGTGGCCATAGAGACAGTGGTCCTATGGATTTAAGCAAATCCCCTCTGAAAATATTGGTATTTTCAGAGCGCTTCTTCATTTGCGAGCTTATTGTGGAGCTACATATCTGAAGAACCATTTGGATGTTGCCCCAGTAATACCTCGCATTTGAGCCCAGATGTACAAAACCAAATTATAGAAATTTGTGATGAAATTATCAAAGAAAGCCTAGATGCAAAAGTAAATGGTGCAGGCCGCTTCTCCATATTGGCTGACGAAACGACGGATATTTCCGGTATCCAACAGTTTACTGTTCGTGCAAGGTACCTAAACAAGGATGCCAATGACATCGAAGGAGTACTTATAGGTTTTAGCACCGGAAAAGATGTTCTCTCTCATTGCGACTGCAGGTTCTATGTAAATGTGTAGAAACGGCTTCAGATTCTAGCCACCGTTCCAGTGACCACTTCAAGCGCAGATAGTATATTTTTAACATGAGATTAGAAAAAATACTTGCGCTCTACAATGTCTGAGGAACACATGGTTAGGCAGGCAAAGTAAAATACGAGAAAACAGAAGAAAGTTAACGGCCTATTTTTGAGGCGGTTCTTTTTTGCGGACGACAAGGTCTGGCTCGACAAGGATGCCGACGTCCACAGAGACGTCGGCATCAACGTGTCCGAAGTCATTGACCGCTTCACTAAACTTCCCCGCCGAGTGAAGTTTGTCCTTTAGATAGGGAAGCGGCAAAAATCAATGCAAGTAAAGGTTCTGTTCCTTCAGGTCCATAAACGCGTAATTATGAAAACGTATGACTGTTCATTAGTTTGTAAAACCGCAGAAATTATCGCCGTTTATTCAAACAGGTAGCATCATGATCAAAGCTATCGTGTGAAAACGAAAATTACGAGGCCATCAATAACCAATTTTTACCGACCTTGTTTATTGAAAGGCGGCCCTCGCGGCGCTTCCAAAGAAACACACTTGGATATTGGGTAGTTTAACTTGCCGCATCATCTGTGGCTTTCGTTTGGTCTTTCCTTTTTAGCTACCCGCTTTTACTTCTGTTTTGAGCCGAAGCAATGCCCTTCCTTAATTTTGGGTGCAGAAAATTTGTCGCCGCTCTGCAGGCAGTTAAATGACACACTTTCGTACTGATTTTTGCATTATTCCTCTATTATCTACCCATATGGTGCTGTCGCGACCGCCGCATGGCCCAAGAACATATCACGAGTTACTTTCAGACATAGCGCAAAAAAGTACGCACAACACACACGAAGACACGACAGACGCGGACGAGCGCTACTACCAACAGTTTATTTCAGTCAACAAACCCTCCGATTTATAAGGTGAACCACGTACACCAGTGTCACGCCCCTTTCCCATGCGAGGTGATAAAAATAAATCTAAAAAAAGTTAGCAGTACTATGTCCCTCAGGTAACAGAGTTCAAATAGTTCAGTTCGGCACTGTGCAAAAGAATTGACGCTTCGCTTATACAAATATCTGAGTTCTTGTGGATGTAGAATGCTTCTAGAGCCACCCTAGCCGTGTAGTTTGTTGATTTGCCTAAGATGGTGGTCTCATAAAATCGTGCCTAACCACACGTAAAACCACACGTAATGGTGTGGGCAACCAAATGTGCATACTTGTCCTTTTTTTCTTAACTTTTAGCGCATGATCCCTGAGCCGGTCGTTTATGCACCGTTCGGTTTGGCCGATGTACACTTTCCCGTACAGCAAGGGGACGGAGTATACCACTCCTGTCGTACACTCCACGACGCGGCTATCTTGGCTGGTTTGGCAACCTCCTTTCCTGTCACCGCAAATTCGAGGGCAGAGCCTGGATAGCTTATTAGGAGCCGTGTAGACCACAGGAATACGATGTCTGTTTGCGACCTTCTTCAGGTTGTGCGAGACCTGATGCATATAAGGCATGACTACGGGTGTCGCCATCCATCGCTGGGTCGCAGCCCTTTCCGTTCCAGCTTTGTTCTTTACCCTCTGCAGGATAGACTTGGCCACCGGAACAACAAGCAACTCAGGGAATCCCGCTGCTAAAAGGCGACCAATCTGATTGTCAAAGCTATGCTGCATTGAATGCGGGCATGACTTAAGGAGCACAGCATCCAGACATTGTAATTCGATGCCCCTTTTTACTATTTAGAGTGGGCAGAGTCAAAAGGCAGGAGACAATTCTTAACCCGTGGGAGGTACTCTCAGCAAACATGGCCTAATCTAAATTTTAGCCTGAGATCCAGGAATTGTAACCCCTCAGTTCCAAGCAATTCATGAGTGAAACTCAAACCCTGCCCAGCTTGAATAAAAACATCTAAAATACTCCCAAGGGCAGTGAAACCATCCTCTTTCTTTAAAAGAATTAAAAAGTCATCGACGTACCGAAGCAATTTGAATACCTTCCCCCCATTAAAAGCCAAATCAGCGCACTGTCAATATCAGCTAAAAGTATGTCGCATAGAATCAGAGCCACGCAAGACCTAATACACATTCCTCTACGTTGCAGAAAAGGCTGCTCGTTAAAAACAATAAATGTTACACTAAAATAAAATTCTAAAAGCGTTAAATTATGAACCGACAAGCAAGCGGAGTTTTGGAAATCGCATTCGCCACTCTGTTCAATGCACTTCCTAACAGCAACTAAAAGCTCATCTTGAGGTACTGAATAAAACAAGTCCTAAACGTCCATAGAGAAGCCATAATCTATACTCTCGTTGTGTTTCACATAGTCAACGACTTCTTCAGATTTCCTCACGCGGAAAGGATCAACAACCGTGAGTTACTTAAGGCTCTTCAGTAAAAACTGACTAACCTTATTTTGCCAAGCCCCCCCTTCGCTCTCAATGGTTCTGAAATGGACATCTGCCTTATGTGTTTTTGCAGAAAAAAACCTTCAGACTGTTTCCCTTACTATTTCTAATAGCACTAGCAAGATCATTCAATTCCAAGTCATTACAAAATTTGATGAACTTAGTCTTAACCCTCACTGCACTTTTTTTAAACAGCCACAAAGTTCGTATCCACTGCCGCTTGGGTTTTTCCATTGAACATGCATTTCGGCATCATAACAAATCCACCCTCCTTGTCAGCTTCTAGGAGAACTAAACTGTTCTGCCAAACTGAAAGTAACTATGTTAGACCAACTAGCCCAACAGGCGGTCCTTCTAGAACATATCACGATTTCTGCGATCATAGTTTTGTTCTTGCCGGGATCGTCTGTCTTTCTATGCCTAAAGCTACTACTATGTGTGACTGCGCAACATGTCTATTTGTCTTGTTTGACGCATTACATACAGTGACGTTTGCTTAAATACGTGGATTTATTGGATACTTATACATATATTTAAACATCTTGTTGCGAGGCTTTGTGTATACAAACAGTGAATTTTGTTACCAGTGACAATTTTTTGCCCTTTATCAAGTTGTATCTTCGCATCTGTATATTCCGTTCTATTTTCGCAATTCTAATCTATACATCTTGCAGAACTGCTTCTTATATGTACTGACTGCTGCGACTATATTATCGGTGCAATTACAATACACGACCGGTAACAACTGCTCATGCGCAATCTATTGCAACGAAGGACAGCGCCATTGAGGTTTTTCTCTGGCCGTTGCATATGTACAGTCACGAGCAAAAGTTTGTAGACCAAAGGTATGGTATGATGGTATGATAAAACTTTATTACGGTCCCTCGGAACGCGCGTCAGCACGTAGCGGGCCGCTCCGACGTCGGCACAGAAAGGCCGAGCCTCTCTGCTGCGACGATTTTATTTTTTTTCCTTCGCAGCCTGGGCATTCTGGCTGAAATCAAGAGCGCAAGCCTACGTGCGCGTGATGGACCAATACAACGTATTAAGCCAATTCGGGGCCGTGCAGCTGCGCTTGAATATATTTATATTTTTTGCTGATGCCATGGTCTCCAAACTTCTGCTCGCGACTGTACAGAAAAGTAAACAAGGTTCTTTAATGACAAAGATTTATCAAAATATTTGTGGCCAACTTGTTCTTTTCATGTCCTTTACGTTTTTCGCACCAGCTGTATGCACTGCTTTGCTGGTTTGGAATTCTATGATATTCTGATGTTCTAAAGTTTGTGTGATATTTTCTTTACTGATTAAATAGACAAAAAACGCGAAAGCATTGATATCAGTTATTTCTGCCACAATTTTTGGGACATACGAATATATTCTTTTATGAAAAAAATGCATATTTTACTTGACAGTGGGTAGCATTCGGTAGTTTGTTTGCAGCCTCTAATATACAATGACATTGGCAATGACAATGCAGTTATTATTGGTGTATTTGAACCCTCTACAAATTCTATAAGGAGGAGGCCGCGCTGCAACGTGAGCCCCCCCTCTCCGAACAAAATTTTTGGCTACGCCATTGTGCAGTGAAGCAGGTATTCGAATACTGACCAGTTACAGATGATTTTCTGCATTTACACCCGTCGCTTACCAAGAACTTAGAAAAGGTGTTCGGCTAAAATGTAGCAAATTTTCTTTACAAAGCCACTAATTTACTTTGTTCACAGGAACCTCCCTGAGAAAACTGACGTCAATCCGAGCTTTTGTTGACGTGATTTTACTCTTTGCGCTGTCGGCCATTTTCGTTATGGCGCGGTTTCGCCAAGGTCACTGCCAATGGCACCGAAAATATAGCCATGCACCTAAGGCTTTCGCCTTCGAAAAACAGAAATTCCGTGGCAGTGAACATAACTCGATCAAGCACCTGCACGCAAATGCACAAATGGACTCGTAAACTGAGGCCAACCGAGATTAAGGGTGTCAATCATGCGAATGCATATTCTGAAACATGCGCCCATCGCGACCATTTAGCAAGCTTACATTATTATTTTAGAATCAGCTTTCGACAAATGAAGCGACAAAAGGGCATTTTTGCTTTTTTGATTCGATCGGACAAAAAGTTGGACGAGGAAAAGATGGACGGAAGGAGGGGGGGGGGGGGGGGGGGGGGGGGGGAGGCGGAGGCCGCTCTTTCAAGATTCTGCACCCGCTTTCTCGAAGCGGGGCTGAGCCTCTAAACGACTATCAATAGCAGCAAAACTGCTGATTAACAGTAGACTAGCTGGCCGCTCGTCTTATACGCGCGGCGGTTATCAGATCAGTTATTCCTGATTCGTGCTCGTCCATGCTCGACGGTGAAAGCTGTTGGCGTGGTCCTTTTTTTTATTTTTATTTTATTGTTAAAACGTGTATTCTGTTATCGTCCAGTACACTTCGTGCGTCATGGCGCGAATTTCGAATCTTAAAGGTCCGTACGCCACGTGGTGTAAAAGCTGTGAACTAAAGGCGATGTCCGGAATTGCTGGGGTTGTACACTCCTAATGCTAACGCATTAATAAATGGAAGCCCTAAAACCAAAGGATAGAAAGTATAATAAAAGAAAAAAAAATTTATAATAATTTTATAATTTTTATAATAGACAGTGTTTCCTTGGTACTCTTACTTTATTTAGTTGTAATAGTTGTTTGCTGACGCGGTGGCTTGCTGACGCTGTGTAAATCGGTGCGCTGTCACAAAAGCTTGCAATTAACCTATAGGTTACTCAAAAATATTTCAGTGCGCTCGTGTTGATTAGTGTAATCAGGGAGTTAGCTGCATCATATGTGAATCTGTTTCTTGTGGCTGCATGGCCAGTGTATTCACATAATTTCCAGCCTGCAGGGGCACATCGAGGACCGTTCCTCAATTATTCTTTATTACGGTGTCATCCCTTCAGGCTTCCACGTCATCTTTGGCCTTCCCGTAGCTGTTTATGTCCACATAAACACCGTTTTCATCTCGTGTAGCTAGCAGGGTCACCACCTCTAAGTCTGTCGATCCGGGCCTTTCGCCAAGTCGAATAGCAGGTGTCAGTGACTGCCGTTAAAGTTCGGTTTAACAAAATTACTGATTCAAGTAAAGCAAATACCCAAATAATTGATTTATCCTGAATTAATAATAAACTGAAACTGAATCTAAACTGACTCGTTGCTTTCTCAGTGTTAAAGCCGAATAATCAGGACACCTAAAAAACAAGCAAGCAATAAAAACGGTTCGTTGGTCGACTCGCGCCAGCGCCAGCGCGGACGCTTTAACAGGCGTGAGCCCTCGCGATAACACTTAGCTCCATTAGCTCCATTAGCGCATCCAGCGTTTCTCCCTGCAGGAGGTTCAAATTTAAATAGTTCTTCAAGAGGGTGTGGGGGCGGTTTGAACTCCCAACCGACCCCAAACACCGCGTCGGTGCGCCCCTGTCTCGAGTAGTTCTAATCGTGCCTCGATGACCACTATAACAAATGCGGTTACTGCCGTGTAATCTCATAAACGCTACCGTCGACGAAGGCGCGCGTATATAGGGGGTTAAACTGCGCTTCTCCCGGAACAAGGCAACCGAGCAGTGGCCGACAACCGGCTCTTCGCCTTGGCGCGGCGGTGAGGGAGACGCGTGGAGGTCGTTTAATTTGGTGTGCGAGCAAAGCGGTGGACGATTCCGCCGGCGCCAGCCCAGCAGCATTGAACTCCGCGAGGTTAGGGGTTACGGCCGGCTTTTTCCGCCGCGGGCGCCAAGAAAAACGGCCCCCTTTCCGTGTTACCGCAAGCGCCGAGTGAACGCCATGCGTAATCGTTCTGGAGTGTCACACAAACACACGTACATGCAGACGCACGCATCTAGTATATGCGTGCGTTCGACCGCTTTTCACAGCCTAACAAATGTTAAACGGCATCGCCCAGAGGAAAACGCACTTTTCAGTATCGCATGCTTCTCGAGTGCTATCGCTGGTTTCGTCTGTTGTCGCCAAGCCTTGTGTAATCATAATGCGTGCGCGACGCGAATAGTATATAGTGTGGTATACATTCTATAACTTACGTTTAGAGCGAGCGCCAGCGATTACGCTGGAAGGTTTATTGAGTCGTGAAACAGTCTCATTCGCAGATCAGATTTCGACCATCGATTCGATTATGAGGCACGCGGTAGTGGGGCACTCCGTATTAATTTTGACCACTAGGGAATCTTTTAACGTGCAATGTAGATTTACGGTCACTCATCGAAGATGGAAGACAACGAAACTTTCAATTTGTTAAAATTCAGTTGAAAATTTGCGCGTGTGTTTCTCAACTCTTATTTGCCTATAGTTAGTGCTCGAAAGGCTACCGTCATAGAATGCTACCAACTCGCCCAAACCAGTACTCTACTCACTCACTAAAATACTACTTCCTATTGGTTACCACATATTGAAACGGTAAGAGCTGCAGAAAAAGAAAGAAAACGATCGCTACATTTGGTAGAAAACAAAAATCCTGTTCAATCGGACATTACATGGCATCAAGGCAACCAGCCTATAGGCAAGCCAGCCTCATCAGATGTCACTGCCTCCTATTTTCCCTATCTCGCGCGTTGGCTGCTTTTGGCCTCTGTGGTAGGGCTTCCGCATAAAGGCTCCGCACGCGGTTCCCAGAATTTGCTAGACATTTGTAGTAGCTAGCGTGCGCCCTTCGCGCTAGGGATGCTAGGGGCGCTATAGGTGTAGGGATTCCTCTATAAATACAGTAAAGACCTTTGAAAAAAAAATATAATTAACCACCTAACCCCGTCTTGGAAGACCCGCCCCCCCCCCCCCCCCCCCACACACACACACACACCTTTTCTTTTTTTTTTAAGTCAAGCCTTCATTGCCTATTTTCAGAATTTTGACGTTCGTCGCTTCCACGTGGGCTATATTTATGGAGATTACACGAAGGCTATATATGTGCTTCGCATGCAAGTACCAGCAAGCGGTTTATATAAATCTCATATGCCGAACGCCAAGTAGTGCCGCTTAGGGCAACCTGTGTTCTGCGTGATAAAAAAAATTCCTACATAATATCTGAACACATAATGTCGGCACATAGGCATCTTTAAGGCCCACTTAATGGAATAGCGCATTATTGTCAGCTGCTTCTTTGATTTGCTTGACTTTCTATCGTTTAGCCGTTCGATATATGTCACTGGGTGTGGCGCCCATTTTTGGATAATTCTCCGGAATATGTACGCGCCACTGTTATACGAGCGGTATAGAAGCCTTAAATGGATATACAATTATCCTCATCAACAGCTTATTTCGGACGAAGGCCCCTCCCTGAGATCTCCAATTACCCCTGCCTTGCACTACCTGATTCCAACTTGCGCCTGCAAATTTCCTAACTTCATCACCTCACCTAGTTTTCTGCAGTTCTCTACTGCGCTTCTCTTCTTTTGGTATCTATTCCGTAACTCTAATGGTCCACCGGTTCTCCATCCTACGCATTAAATTAAATTAAATTAAATTAAATTAAATTATGGGGTTTTACGTGTCAAAACCACGATCTGATTATGAGGCACGCCGTAGTGGGGGACTCCGGAAATTTCGACCACCTGGGGTTCTTTAACGTGCACCTAAATCTAAGTACACGGGTGTTTTCGCATTTCGCCCCCATCGAAATGCGGCCGCCATGGCCGGGATTCGATCCCGCGACCTCGTGCTCAGCAGCCCAACACCATAGGCACTGGGCAGCCACCGCGGGTGTCCTACTCATTACATGGCCTGCGCAGCTCCATTTATTCCGTTTAATGTCAACTAGAATATCAGCCATCCTCATTTGTTCTCCGATCCACACCGCTCTCTTCCTGTCTCTTAACGTTAGTTCTATCATTTTTCGTTCCATAGATCTTTATGCGGCCCTTAACTTGTTCTTTACCTTCTTTTGTTAACCTCCAAGTTTCTGCCCCGTATGTTGCCACCGGTAGAATGCAATGATTGTGCACTTTTCTTTTCAATGACAGTGGTAAGCTCCCAGTCAGGATTTGGCAATGCCAGGCATATACACTCCAACCCATTTTTATTATTCTGTAAATTTCCTTCTCATGATCAGAGTCCACGTATGGTATGCAAACACAATTTTACGCATCGCCGTTAGTTGTATAACATTTATTTAACCGTTTCACTATCTTCGCTACGCGTAGACTCCAACATTCGCGTTGAGTCTGCATAGTTTTTCAATTTGATAAGCTTACATAAGTGCCACGTGACGCTCTAGGTTTCTTTTGTCACTCTCCAAGATAAGCGTGCTCGCAAGTTTGGGAATTTTAGGAATGTAATTATAGTGCGTCCAACTTTTTCGCCTAATGATGGGTGCGAACATCCACTCGTGTTTGAACTTTGGCTCTGTACGGAGCACCTGGTAAATTTGAGCGAAAATCGGTAGAAAATGCGATAGTTATTGTTTCTGATATTTTTTTTCCCATTTCACAATCGTGTTGCACATTTAGTTTTTAATTCGGTTGTCCTTATAAAACCGAGACCACCATTTGTACCGTGTATGCATGTGGAGATGAATAACGCTAAGCAAGTACAAAACGCAACGATACTATAGATTTTGTCTACCGATTGACCTGTCTGAGCTGATGCTGTTTGACTAGTTCCCAAAACGGAATGGCTCTTACCACCCCTGAGAGTTAGTTGCGGATTACTCACGGTCAAAACCTACGAATGCTTATTTGACGAAATTTTCGTTCACATTTGGAGGTGCGGCTATTACGTGAGGCCACGCGGTATACTTAACTGCCGAAGAAAGCGCTTTCACGTTTTCGTCAGCTTTCACTCGGCCGGAGAAAACATTCGCGGAAGCGGCGTACCTTGGTCAGCCAAGAGATAAATTAACAAACACCCCCTTCCTCGCATAAGCGTGAATGTACATCCCTGACATCGTCCGCGTCGACGCGACAATCCACTTGACAGCACCGCCAGTGGCGCCGACAAACGGACCGTAAATGCTTGCCTCGTGACTCAATACGCCGGCTTTTTTGACACGGATGCGCCGTGTACTTGACGTCAACTTCGGAAGCCTCCGTGAAAAGACGGGACAGCCGTTACCTTGGAAGGCCCCTCCGAAAACGCCCGTCCAGCGTCATCCGTTCGTATACGTATTCGCCCAGCCGCTATTCCCAAGCAGCGCAGCCCAGACACGAATGCATAGGCGGATTCACGCTGTAATCGCGGATCCACATACAACACAGCCCTATACCACTCGCGTGCACCGAATTTTCGCGCGTATAAGCCACCCGGCAGCGGCCTACAACTATAATGAAGTGTGCGTTAATCTCTTAAAATCGTAGGGGAAAAAAAAAAAAAGACATTTCGCGCTCACCGCTGCTTTGTTCTTGTTGAAGATTTGCAGCAAGGTCGCAATTTAGGGTCCGTATCATGCAACACGTGTTACTGTTACTTGCTTGGTTTGTGAATAAAAAGAAAACCGAGAAAGTTTGCCTTCGTCGGCGCCCCTCGCAGTGAGTAATGTTGAAAACGATTCGGTCGCTTCCGGCGTGTGCAGTAGGGCGAAGCATGGCCTTCGAGATTGGTTTTGATTAATCTCTCAGGGTGGCATGCAAGTTGTGCAGAGGAAAGCAAATTCGGGGTTGAAGCCGTAGCCCGGGCCAGTTAATTCACTGATGAACCTATAGGTCGGGCCTTCGAACACATGCGGGCGCTCTGCATAGATCCGAGGTATTCTGTGCAAAGCTAAAGTGACAAGGTGGAGAATCTGGCTGTTAATTACTCTGGCAAAAAAATTAAAAAGACAGTCCTAATTCTTATTTGTTTGCGAAGTTGTCTTCTTTGACGGCTTCGTCAGAATTGAAACGAAACTTAAGAATAGCCGCTGTTCACTCGGCCGTCTACTTTGCCGTATACTGCGAGTACTGGAACACAGCCATAGACCATACATTAATATAGTACGCTCGATGAGCCAATGACTGAACTTTACGTTTTTGAAGAACTTTTGATGTGGCAACAACGGGGCCCAAATAAGAAAAAAAAAATACTTTGAAATACGTAAAGTAACACTGACGTGTCGGAGCAGGGGTTGCGGAGAAAAATTAGAAAAAAAAAGAAACTTTGGACTTTATTTTCTCTTTAATAATCAACGTATTACAGTGAACTTAAATAAAATAAGTCTTCAGACAATCCTCTCAGTCTAAACTGGCTCGATGTATCGCATTAGTGTTCCTAATTAAAGTTTGCTTGAAACTGGCTCCCGCAAGAAAATTAGACAAATGTATGTATACTACCCATCATGGAGGTTTCTGGAACGTTTCGGTGCCCGCTGTACGCGCTAAAACGCGATAGACGTCGGTCTCCTCCTCCTCGTCGCCAGACTCGAATACGCGTTCGCGCGGGTTGGCAGAACGTGATTTTGCGTGAGCCTTGACCGGATACCTTGGCTAATACGGCAGGGTTCGGCAAGCGGCGCTCGAACAGGAAAGGCCTTCGTCTATTCTTCTTTATTTATATAACTTTTTGTGCTATGTCCGTCGTCTCGATAAAATTGTGCATCACCCGCGGCGGTTGCTCTGTTGCTATATAAATGGCGTTGCTCTGCCGAGCCCGAGGTCTTGGGTTCGAATTCCTGCTGTGGCCTCGACGCGTTGTGCGTTGTCTCAACGTCGCTGCACGCACGAGAAAAAAAAAAAAAAAAACTCGCGCTGCAGCCGAGTTGTTGTGAGACCCATTAAACAAAGCTAAAATGGACTATACCAGCAAATTATGCGCTTCTTCATTAACTCGCGCAACAACGCGGCGACCATCCGCAGTTCACTGTCGTTACAAAAGAGATGTTAGCCTAGCGGAATGCCTGGCATGCTGTACTCATCCATATGATTAGAATGACAGACGAAATAAATATAAGATTAAAAAATGACAAGAATAATCAGTAAAGTGAAAAATACAGAAAACGCGAAAACAGGCATTACCTGAAAAAAGGGGGAAAAAAAAACGGAACGATACCACACGAAACAAAAAAAAAACACTATAACAAAAAGGACACGTTAACGGAGTAAATCCTGCATACTGTGTTTCTTTAATAAAGTAAAAAGCGGCGCTGTCGCGCTCGAAACCGCGGTGTCATTCCACCTGGTGGGGTTCGAGAACATGTCGGCGATGTCGCAGTTCAAGGCGTGCATCGCGACGGAGGCTCGTTGAGCTCTTTAAGTAATTTCTTGAATTTACGTACGTACGAAACGTTTAAAGTTACGAAAAGTTATCTAGGGACGAACTAAGTACACCGTAAAATTTTCCACACAAACTACTGGAATAAAATCTGGCGCTACGGTGGTCGACGGGAGTCGCAGATATCAGATTGTTCACACCGCTTGCAAATTATGGTTCGGACAGCTTGGAAATCATGGGTAGTCGGTGGATTTGCCAAACGGTGGTCCTTCTGGCTTCAGACGACTTTGTGGCTTTACAGATTATCCGCTTTCAACAAAATATTGCGTGATAAACCCAACATTTCGAACCAATTATTCGGGTTGGCGGATATACTTATCGCCTTCGTGCGTTTAGGAAAACGTGATTTCTCGAACATTTAGACCAATAAAGTCAGGTAAAGCGTAGTACGTAACGCCACAAGAACATCTCAAGCCACAAGCAAGAAAATTAGACAAATGTATGTATACTACCCATCATTCCAATGGCACACGAACGATCGCAGCGCCTTGAGTTTTCCATAGTATAACTTCTGAATGAAACTCTATGCCCTGCACCGTAGCCTCCGATATACTACGGTCCCAGGCGCCGCTTCAGTGTCGGAGGCCACGAGTATACTACGTATTTGCCGCATGGCAAACACTGTTCGCTGCATCTATCGCAGACGGCATTACGCAGACTGCGGAGTATGCACGTTCGTGAGAGGGACGTGAATTCGCTTCAACACGCGCATGCACGTAAGAGAGAAGGAGAAGGTGGGGGGGGGGGGGGGGCATCTCGAAGACGCGCTCGCGGAGAGGGTAGCCAGTCCACCCAGTCATTGCGCGGACAACGCAGTTCTTCTCCGACTACCGCGGACTTTACGGAACCTTCGCCGCGCCGACGGAACTTCGACGACTGCCCAGCAAGATGGACGCGTCGTCGACAATGAAAAGATTGCTCGTTTCGGTCTCGTGCGCTTTCGTTCTTTTGGGCGTTGACGCAGCAACAGCAGCATCATCTAATGGTGAGTTGGAATGTTTGACGAGAGTAGAGCCAGTAGCTTGTCCGAATTACAGTCCGACGCTATCATGTATGTAGGTTGTGGTTAAGTCGTACTTTACAATTTTTTTTAACGGACTTTGAGAAATTCAATTTTTGTTCACTAACGCCTTGCGCCACGCGGAGGGCCTGCGCGGTCTGGGTGGTTCAGGATGATTATTTCCGCCAACGACGCTGGCGCGCCTACGCCGACGCCCGATTTTAACGCGAAAGCGTTAAGGGTCCCATGAAGCAGAAAATGCGGCGTCGGCACCGGCGTATGCATCGGCATCCGTGGCGGAGAAATTTATCCCGAACCACGCCGACCACACACGCCCTTCCTCGTGGCGGAAATCGTTAGTGAACAAAAATTGAACTTATCAAAGTCCGTTAAAAAATCCTAAAGTACGACTTAACCACAACCCGTAGACATGATAGCGTCGGACTGTAATTTGAATGCACGAGAAAACATAATTATGTTACGAGGAAGCACAAGCAAAAACCCATTTTCCAGCATTTCTACCATACCAACAGCGGCGCGCCCGGGTATGTTACTTGCAAAAACACCATCCAGATGGCGCTCGCCTCCTCGGCAGCGTAAGACGGTAGCGGCGCGCATATTCGAAGTTGGATAAAAAATAAAGCTGCAGTTGCCGAGGCAGCCTGACCAGAATTCGGGGATCTTTGAATGCTAAAGCGTCTTCCAAATTTGGACACGCGCACACCTCGGGGCAACAGCAAAAAGATAATAAAATAAGAAAAAAAAGTCCTAGGGCTTTCACATTTTGATATAAGACGGCTTATACTGCCCCTGTAAAAGTAACCTTCCCAGAAATGCATTTGTGTTTAAAAGTGAAGATGACTTTATGGGGATCGGTGTAAGCTTGGTTTCCACGTTGTGCGTTGCAGTGAAGCCTACTCATAAAGAAAAATGCGGTGGGAACGGGGCCCGATAACGCTTTCACGTTCCACTCTTATAGGCGAAGTTTAAGCGTCCTCCATTTTTTTCTGCGACACGGGGGCCCTAACTCTATCGCGTTAAAAACTCCCGATACAGATTTCTGTTGCTGAATACGTGCTATATACAAAATAGTGTTCTTCTGAGCGTGAAAGAAGCCCGCGAATTCACGCAAAATTGCCGCGCGACTGGCCACTCGAGGCGACGATGTACCACTTTGGATCCCTGTGCGAATGCTTGATTTATGTGAAAAGCATCAATCGCGGTACATCGGCCCCTACAAAGTCATCGGCCCCTCCCGGTCTTTGCTGAGCGTGATCGTTGCTGCTCCTGCAGTTGTATTGCCGAGTAGCTTGCACGCAGGATAGCACTCATTTGATGAATCTGCTTATACGTAGCCCCATCTGCACTACACCTACATATGCATACCGATGACCGGCTTTATTACAAAGAGAAAAAAAATCACGCGCCATTGCACTCCTGTGAAGGTGCATTACCAGTGAAGCAGTTCAGCACACGACATAGAGGTGACACAGAATTTAGATCAAAGGTAGGAGCAGATTCTACTTAAGCCGCGAGGGCGGTCATCCCGAAGAAAGACACACGGACACACACCTTTATTTTGATCGGTGGTCTTGAGCGGCGGCATACATTCGCGTGGAAGACTACCGCCACCACGGGGAGCCGGAGGTGGCGTAGTCTGCTATATTCTCTAAAACTTATACATTGCTAGGAATGGTTATGTTACATTTCGTATAACGCTTGCGTCATCTTGCACTTTATAATATTGTCACTCAGCTAGTAAAAGCTAAAACAGTTCCCCAGCGACAGATTGGCAAAAAAAAAAAAAAAAAACGTCTGCCTTTAACAATGGCTGATCCTCGGAGAGCGCGCGCGAAACCACGCGTACTTCGTCGTTCTCGCCTCAAGGGGCCAATGTCATCACTTGCCGACTTATTTCGCGTCAATATGTTGCTGGTTATAACATTTTTTTTTCTTTTTTATGCGCGTTCTTCTTCTTGATATGGGTTATATTGCTGCTGCATTATTTCTGTGATTCTGTTACGCAATTTAAGATGCCTGTTCGCGATGTTACTTCTGCTTTTCAACAGTTTCTTTGTCATGTTCTAATGTACAAAGCCATTGTTTTTATTTTTTTATTATTCTCACTGCTTCTGAGCAAATGTATGGGTGGAGGGACCTCAATCAAGCAGAGTTCATCTGCCTTTAGTAATTTCAACCCAGGCAATGTATGTCTGAATAAAATGAAACTGAAACTAGACACGCGCAACAGGAACGTCACGCCGGGAGAGCGGAAAGAAACTAGGCACGCAAGCGCTTGGAAGAACGACAAAGAGAGGGCGGTGCGAGCGTACACATGTCGCACAGAGGCAAATCTTTGAGAAACCCTTATTATCTACCTGAGAGTATTGATTTCGAGAATGGTGCTTATTGATAACTAATCTACTGAAAATGCATATCCAAGTGATCAGACGTATAAGCTTTTGCACAACATGAAGCGATTTTTCATTAAATTCGGGAGCTGAGTTTTTGCTCACGCAAATCTGTTGACGGACGCGAAAATGCTTAGAACTCTAGTCATAGACAGCTTCGCTGTAAGAACGCTACCTGAATATTCTCATGAAACAAATATACGCCTTCCAATGCATAGAAACCGAAAACTGTAGCCGGGGTTCGGCGCGTCTGCTCGATCTACTTTTTGACGAGTAAGGTGGGCCGGTCCTGGTGATGTGCAGTAGTAAACTCAACTGGGTTGATACGAGAGATACCGTCATGAAATGCTTGCTTATCCCAGAGGCAGTGTGATCCGGGATCAAGTGCGTGATGACGTTGGTGTTTCCGCGTCTTGTTGATTTGCCTGACAGGCGCATAATCGCTATGTCGCAAAACGCGCTGCAGAAGATGAACAATTTTATAGAACTTATTTTGTCAACAGCTTCACGAAAGCTTCGATTCACATATATAGATTCAAGAACGCGTTGCTGGATCAGCATAATTTTTTTATGGTTTTCTTTTCTGCAGAAACTGGCGTCCACGCCAAGCCCCTGTGCAAGGAGGTTGCCTTCGGCTGTCCAATCGGTTACGAGTGCAGGACACCCAAGGAAGGTTGCCAGAGCCACTGTGATTGCTGTGAGGCTTACTTTCTAAACTCATTTAGCATGGCCTTCGAGATCGGGTGGTGCCCGGCATACTCTCAGGGGCTATGTAGTTAGAGCAGAGCTTCCTACAAGAATTACTAGAGGAATTTCTGGCGCTAGTGCATGCCTACGGGAGCTGCTAGTAGAGCGGTTCAGTGAACATGGGAAGGTTGGATTTGCTTGAACTTCGCCCTTCTGGTTTCGAAGGGCTTTGTCGCTTTCCAAATTGATCATTTTCGACAAAGCATTGCGTTTTAGAGGCATCAATTCGCGGTGATTATGCAGGTGTACAGTGAGACATTGCCTTCTGCTAGTATAAAAATTACGATTGATTTAAAATTTTTTTGCAAATAAAGGCAGCAAAAGCACAGTAAATAAAGCAACAACAACAACATCTCAAGGCACAAGCACCATCCGTTCAGACAGATCCATGTACTAATCATCATTGTATGATGGCTGAACAATCCCATTTAATTTAGTAATCTTAGTAATATTTAGTAATAGTAATAATTTAGTAATATTTAGCAATGTTTAGTATTTTAGTAGTATTTAGTAATTTAGTAACCTTAGTAATTTAGCTCTTCTGGAGATGTGCGATATTAAAAATATCTGTTACCTAATGAATATCGTTGTTCTTTTTTTTTCCTCTCCCCCTCTTCGCAGATGACCCGGTAGCCAATGGTGAGTACACTTTTGTTTAACGTTTACAACGGATCGCTCGAAGTGTTTCGTCTTCTCCGATGCTTGCGTAATAAATGAAGACATTCGAGTAGTCAAATTCTCAAATCGAATCAAACATTCGGAAATATTCGGTGTCTTATACTGAGTCGAACATCAAATATCCCTTTAAAACAAAGAAAGAGCACGCCGTTCAGGTACGACATAATCACGCGAATAGTAAAATTCTCGCGTCGAATCAAACATTCTGGAATCTTCGCTTCCCAGTATTGAGTGGAATAGAGTTTAAAAAAACTGTGGTTGATCCCTCTTATATAGGAATCGGTATAGAACACGAAAGTGAAACGTGTCTTCACAGAAGTAGTGTAATGTTTATTGCACATTGATATATAATGTCTATTGGTGTTTTGTGGCCACGGAGCAAGAAACCATCTTCCTCCGTGTTTGTGGCTAAAGCGCCCTTAGGCGTTGATGCACCCACGCTGACGCCTGGTGGCACGTCTCCTCCATCACGACTACCAACGTCGATGACCATGAGCAACCGTCGTGCATATGGAAGCTGCACTACGCTGCACACGCTAGCACAACGCGAAAGACGAAGCACGTAACTGACACACTAATACAACGCGCAAGACAAAGCACGTAACTGAATCGTCACCGAGTCAAATCAGCGCGTACAGCGCGTCGTAATTGCAGCCTCCGCGATCAACTTCAGAAACATTTTCAGAGCTAATTGCGGAGGCCACGCTCCGCTGTGCTGAGTACGGTGAACGCCACCTAGGTGGCGTTTGTAGTGTTTCTTGATGCCAGCGCGTCCCTTCGAATGCTGGCATCGAGGCGTCACAGTGCTGAGACCACCGAAGCGTTCACTGTCGGTGCGCGTTAGTGTCATAATGCAGTACTTCTCTTTTCTGCTCGTAGGCGGCGGCACCGCCCCGAGCAAGAGCGCGGGTACACGGAGGAGTGTTAAGCCCAGACCACACGTACGCTTGCGGACGCGCGTAAGCTCGCGTCTACGCGCCTTGCGGTTGCCGCGCCTAGCGAGGAATGGCGTTTTGCATCCACAAATACGCGCGACAGCGCGCGCTCACTGGCATCACTTGTTTACACCTTGGCAGACGCCACTTCGTATTTCGTTGTTGGCAGTGCTTCAAAATGCTTCGATATTTATAAACGTAATTTTTATCTTTTTGGAGCTGTTAGATCAGCCCAAAAAGTGAAGAAGAAGCACTTTCTTGCATGGTATAATTCTGCTTAACTGAGAGTTGAATGTACCGCGCCGTCGCTGCGTAGCCAGGCGCGCCGACGCGAGGCAGCCCAGGCGCGCGATAACTGAGAGGAGCTGATCAGCGAGATCGCGCCGCGTTTCGACGCGTACGAGCCGTGCCGCACCGTCTGCGCATGCGTGGGCGCGCGGACGCGAGCTCGCGCGCGTTTGCAAGCGTACGTGTGGTCTGGGCTTTAGATATATAAGGCGCGTCTGTGTAGCTCTCTGCAAATGCGTTTGTGGCGCAATGGGTTAAACGCTCGGCGATCTATCGTCGCGGACCGAGAGGTCGTGGGTTCGATTTCCAAATTTTGCATGTTTGTGAAACTTTTTCTTCTGGTTTCTTTCTTTGTATTATGTTCTATGACGTATTTCCGTGACGGAAATACGTCAGTGAAGTCTTGGTGGACCCCGGCATAAAACACTTTCGTGTTAAAAAAAAGAAAGAACACACCACTTAATGCGAGTACAGTGAGCGAGTTGCAAAATTTTCAAATGAAATCGGATAATCCGAGTATTTTCGCTTCTAAATTTGAATGTTATACCAAACATTTCTTATTTGATATTTTCTTAATATCTCACATACGAGGCAGCCTTTGGAGGTTCTTCTTTTTTTTCGCTCGATAAGTGCTAGTAAATGTTTTTATATCCGGTGTTATCAGGCCGCACACGAATAGTCCAAAACTTAGAATATCAGTTATCGAAGGGAATGCAGAATAACGCATGTTTATCGAGGGAAGAAAGGAGAGGAAGATTGCAGTACGGAGATTGAAGTACGACACGAAATGCAGTGTTAAAGTTGACTGTCGCTCGCCCGTTTGATTCTTACATCCGAGGCCTAATGGAAACCGAGACATACGCACGTTCTCACTCGTGCACTTGCTCTCGCATGTGCTACGCCGACGTGAAGCACGCGCCATTCGCCTTAAAGAACTCCTCGGTGCTCACACGCGAGAAGTATACGTGCGATAAGGCCTAATAGTTAGAGTGTGTTACCAGTTTAACCTCAAAACGGACAGTTATACAGTACCCGAAAGTCATGGGGGTGTAAAACTGGGCGAGTTGGTTGATCTTCGTAATAAACGCAGCGCACTCAGGACTCGGGACGAGTACTCAGGACAGGCGTCTGTCCCGAGTACTTCACTGTTCTGTGTTGTCGTTATTTTTGCGCGGCTTTTACTACGAATAACCAGAGTTATGGAACGTCCGACGTTCAAGGGCAAAACATGTCGAACAAATTGATTGTAACGCTTTACCGAGACTTCTCTACACTTAGAATGCATTCGGTGTGTGAACACTGAAGATTTCACAATAGCTCTGCTCACAGGTTATTTTTTTTTTCGAAGTTTAATTTGGTGTTTCATTGTTTGCCATACGTCTATCGAATCTTTAAATCAAGAGTAACTTGTCGGTGTGAACCATGTTGTTGTTGTGAAGCCATGTGTTTTGTTGTTGTGCAATTATTTGTTTCTGTATTGTTGGACTCGCTGCTGCTGTCATACGCGGGCTGAGGGCACCTCAAGCTGCGTTTATGCAACTTTTACCTCGGCCTCCTCCATTTTCAATGATTGAACATAAATAAATCAATCAATCAAAATTAGCTTTGCTTGCACTGGAGGTGCAATGCTAAAGAAACAGCGGAGCTGATGGGCACCTAGCTAGTCCTGGCTTTTGGGCTATAGGCTAAGCACTACCAAGTCATCGCCAGCATTTTCCGGAATTTATTGATTATTGATCTATCATCGTTTCGCTATTAGTTGGCTATCAATTGCCTTTCTATGACTGACTAAGCTTAAGTAGTCCCAACCATGCTTACCTAGACTTAGCCAGGCTTAGCTTCGCTAGTTAGTAGTATGTACCATTGCGCTTGGACCCTTTCTGCACTGCCGCCAAGATCCGCCCACATTTTTTGGGGGGGTTCAGCAGACACATTCATTTTCATTAATTGAAAATAAATAAAGAAATAAATATATAAATAAATAGATAGGTAAATAATAATCAAGAACGTCGGAAAGCATCGGGCTCTTGTGCTAGCAGACCGAGGTTCCTCGAACACCTAATACTTCTATTTATTTATTTATTTATTTATTTATTTATTTATTTATTTATTTATTTTTTATTAATTAATTATTTTTTGTGCACGAGCTATTCGGCGAGAACCCACCAGCAGCAGCAACAACCACGGTCAGCAAAACTCCGGGAGTGTTCACTAAAAAATCTTCGATTCTAAAGAAACGAATAAAGAACAGCAATATTAACAAGCCTCCACTTGACTCCCGCGCGCGCAGTGTCTCTGCCGCAGGGCTGCCCGATTCGCGTCAAGCCGTGCGAGGAAGGACACTTCTGCAAGCCGGACAAGACCGGTGACTGCCACACGTGCAACTGTGACAGTGAGTATACGCTTTACACGCATATAAGGCACGGCCCCAGTCTTAAGGGAAACACTTAACCGTTAACACAAGGTAGGGGTCTTCGAATGTTGAAATTTACTAATCGAATCAACCTCGATAATACTCGAGAAAAAAGGACCCGCGAATGGTCAAATGGAATACCGAATATTTCCTCCTTTCTAAACAAAGAGAAATCTGTGCTGTGTGGCTTTGTGCGGTCAGTCTGGTAATAAACAGAGAAAACCAAGAGGAACGCTTATTTACATCATTCGATACATGTGATGCCGTTCATAACTGGGCTTTTGGTAAACCGAGGTGCTTTGTAAATGAGAAATAGGGTTAGCGCGATCGTATACCTATATACGCGCCGTCACAATCGCACCAATTAAACACAGTAACAGCGCGTCATCATGCTCAGGTAGAAGAACACTGTGTTCGTTGAAGGAGCGAACTAATATTACAAGCACCGCGCGTTACTTTAAAGGCATGCGAACTTGAGATTGCCCAAGTATTGAATTGCTTTGCGTAAAACGTGAAACAATTTCGTAAACTTACAAAAGGCGAGGGGTCCTTATTGACTGACTGGAGATTATTGAGCAGTCATTAATTACTCTGCGTGTTTCCTCAGCAACTAGTAGTGCCTCTATGCAGCAAGCGCGGTTACCCTGCAGCCGAATCCTGGAATCGAATACGAATCTGATGGCAAAGACTGTTGGATTCCAATTCGAAATTTCGGGTATTCGCACACCCCTGTAATGAATCTTATATAACCTGAACTTTGTTTACCTTTGTCGGAACGAAGCGGCTGTTGTGATCGGCTTGGCGTACTGAGAGAGGGAGAAATTATTATAAAGGAAACTTCATCATTACAGGTTATAGTATATTTATTATAAGAATTTATTTTAGGAAAACTATAGCTCAGGTATAGGCATGACCTAGTCTGTTATGACCTGCTACTTTGCACAGGGCAAGGAGAAAAAAAAGGAAACGAAAATAAGTGGTGAAATATGACGGTGAGAAAAGGAAGATGGTTCAGGCTTGCTGAGTACGATGTAGTACCTAGAACATAGCGCAGAAGTCTTGAGACAAGGAATTAAAATGAAGCTTGAGTGATTAAGACGAATTGCAATCATCCTTGCGGGTTCTCGCTGAACTGATTTGCCGTTTTCAGCGTTTCTCTGCTTAGACTTGATAGATTAATTCGGCCTCGATATGTGATATGCTAGCCTCTCGGTTAGCGCCAATGGTAAAGCGACCGGCACGGAAATGCCGTCGATCCGTGTTCGATCCGTGCCGTACAGGGTGGATTTTCCTTCAACTGGGTGAAGCTTACTTTTTGGATTTCCTTCTGAACTTCGTGCTACAATCGGGTGGATGACGTTTTTCCTTCGCAGCCGTCCTCCGTCTTGGGAATTCCCGCACAACTTACCCGCCAGTAACAAAAATAGAAGAAATTTAGAGCACATTGAGGGATCATATACAAAATAAAACACAAATGCCAGAGTTTTTTTTTTTTTTTTCGAATATGGTACACTGATTGTAAAGGCTCTAAAATATTGGGGGGGGTCGGAACATGGAATAGGGGAACGAAGTTGAAGATGATGGAAATATAGTCTCTGAGCTCTCTTCTAATTTCGAACGGCTTAAATGACTTAGTAATATAGGTTGTAACGTGTTCTAGCAGGAAGCGGATGAAAAAATGGACACTCCGGCTGCAATAATTTGTGCATATACCTCAGCCAAAATGAAATTATCGGTTAATGCGAATCACGAAACTTGGGTATTTCGTAGTATAAATGAAAGCAAATCGGATATAGATTTAACATAAAGCGTCAGCATGTTCTGTACATCATATCTCAGCGATAATGGTAGGCGCGTCTTCCCTTCAAAAGTGGACCGTGTTCTACGCACCCTGTCTCTTCATGCATCCGTCTTACCAGGAAAAAAAATGTACGTCATATAATTAAACCCGTCTGTCGTTCTGCCTATACTGCTTTCTACACGGCCAATTTCGCAAAATGTCGCCTTTGCGTCAAGCTGACTGAGCATACGACAGACGTGATTCGCGGTATAGCAAAGACTGGATTATCACGTCCGGTTTTCTTTTTTTTTTTTTTGTCGCTCTTTTTTCTACCTGAAGTGAGGGGTTCTGAGGAGGTCGCAGATATTGCCATCTCCGTGACCTTGTCCCAGAGGAAAAAAAAAAAGGAGAGTGACTACATGTCGAATCGTGACCAAGAAACGTGACGGTTATTTCTCCGCTTTCTTTCTTTTTTTTTTTTTTTCGCTGCTTGTCATTGTGGTCGGGGCCTTCATTATACAGGGGTCGAGGTTGCCAATGGCGGTAATGCGTACGTTGGGGCGCACGGAGACAGTAATTTGTAACGGGAAGGCTCATTGTTTATTCAGGGGGACATATGACTCATTGGCGTATACATTTCGTGGAAGGGCCGGGGACGGAAACAAATTTGTAAAGCGCGAGGATAGGGCTGGCGCATGCAGTAATCGAGCAAAAACGAACCGAGCTTTTCTTCAGACCTCGAGCAGTCGTATCGGCTACGGCAAACCACTTAATTTTAGCGCCAATTTACGGTGTTTCTCGCGTTGCAACTATACAGCACTGTAATTGGCTTCCAAAAGCAGCATAGTTAAAAGTAACTAAGCGTGGCGCGCACTCATTGCGGAAGCACATTAGTTGAGAGGAAGGTTAATTTATAACCGTCCTCTTTGGTAACCCTACTTCCGCATTCGTTCAGCTGAAAAAAAAAAAAAAAAAAAAGGGAGCGAGGAGGGACATTTATTGCAGGATGGACGCATGAATGAGACACAGTTACACACGGCGCTGTGCAGTCAATATGTTCCAAGTGAGCGAGAGTCTCTTAAAGAGTTGTTGAATGGCTCTCAAGCTCTGAAAGCTTCGTGATGCAGTACTGTTGTTGACGCAATTGTCGTTTCGTCTCAAAACCCCTATTTTTAATCATCCGAGAGACAGTCGTCGCTGAAACAGGCTGTGTAGCGTACCTCCTATATAGTCACGAGTTACCATGCACTGTCAATAAATATGTCAGAGTCACGTAATTTTATTCCAAGGTACTGCAGACTCTTGAAAAAAAAAAAGGAAATGTAATAGGATGATGCTTTACGTATTTTCTAGCGAGTCGATCCTCGTAATTATACGGAGTAATTCCGTGTCTTCTTTGATGTATTACATTTTATAGTAACTGTGTAAAACATGATTCTAATTCTGATTAAATCTACGCTTAGTGTATACTGTCAGTAATGTCGTGTTTTTTTTTTTTCATTAATACAACCGAATTACCCTCCCAAACCACATGTACAAGTCATTTGTTAACTTATGGCATAGCGAGGAAGAAAAATACACCACTTCACCACTGCCGACGGAAAGCAGCACGTCGAACGTGCCGTCAAACGTGGTAGTAAAGTGGTCACGAGTAGCAATGCTCTGCCATCAAAACACCCGTGTACTTAGATTTAGGTGCACGTTAAAGAACCCCAGGTGGCCCAAATTTACGGAGTCCCCCACTACGGCTTGCCTCATAATCAGATGGTGGTTTTGGCACGTAAAACCTCATAATTTAATTTAATTTAATTTTGTAATAAGCAGAGGAATCTAATGACCTGCACCTCAGTTCTTTGCCACTGCGTGACATGGACGGTATTGGTAAAAAGAATGGCACTGACACCGAACCCTCGACCTCGCCGTCTCGCAGCGCCCTGCTCTCAGGCAACGGGCCGTTTCTCGTGCAAGCCCAAGGCGAACCAGGCGTGCACGCGAAGGATGGCCCGCGGGAGCTGTCCCGTCTGCCAGTGCGAGGAGTGCCCGCCCAGGGTGTGCCCACGTGACTGCTACGTCATTCAGCTGGACGCCGGCTGCAAGGAGGTGTGCATCTGCACCGGCAAGGACGGCGTACCGTTCGCCCTCCTCAACAGTGCCACCTACTCGTATTAATGAAGAGCCAATAAAAAAAAAAAAAAAGCAGTCGACTTGTGCCACTTTTCAAAAAAGGCAGACGAATTGAAAAGTTTCATTATTGTAATTAAACCACAAATTTCGAAAAGTTGCCCGCATTTGTCTCGGCCATTTACTCCTCCGTTTAAGCGTTACCCGCCTATAACACGTTCGAGCACTTCATTAAGCAATTTTTAGCAAAATCACGCTTATAACGCTCTGGCGCGCTTGCGTAAGTAATTTGCTACAAAGGCCGTAATTAACCCACAGACTTTGAACCTTGCCTACACATTAACTATAACGTGCCCTATTCTCGCGAAATATAAACGACACGATTCGTCTGGTTCACCGAAGACGACGCGGGCGCCTAAAATAAGGAATAAAAATAGCGAGAAAACGAGTTTACGGTATAGTTATTTGCAAAGCTCATAATTAAGCCAGAAAAGTTTGAAGTTTCGTGACAAATTACATTGAACATGCCCCTCATCCTCGCTGAATGTGAACTTGGTGTCACGTGCAATTCACCCCCAGGATATTCGGAAACATTTCGGATATGACGTCCGCACAACGCTTTCGGCCGAGACACTTCTTTAAGAATTTTTCACGAAGTCCGTAATTATGTGACGCTCTTCAAACGCTCCTCGCATATTACTCGCGAGATGCCTCGTTACCCTTTGCATTGCAATTTTATCTTTGTTGCTCGCTGACTTCTTTCGGGACGTCGGACAATCTACGTGATTCGTAAAATACGCTTCTAATACTGTGGAACTTTTGAACAAGTAATTTTCTGCCAGGACTGCCATTAAAAGCTATACACTATTTAAACGTTGAACGTAAATCACCCACGATCGACATATGCCCCCTATTTCAACCAAATATAGACGAGATGTCTCGTTTAGTTCACCGATGAGATTTGGGAAGCCTACCACGCGCACACGTATTACGCATCAAAATACGGAAAGAATGCGTATTCAGTCATTCTTTTCAAAGCTCACATACTTAACCTACACACCTAAAACATTCTGTGCACGTTACGTTTAGCATGGCGTCCATTAGTTCTTAATGTTAAACTGCAGTCAATTTCGGTTCTCCGAGGACTGCGGGGTAACATTGTAAGTTTTTTTTTAAATATATATACCATGTGTCCCAGTCAGCCTCTAGAGTCTGTACAGGAGTACGTTTCTTTAGGTCAATTACTCACAGGGGACCCTGATCATTAGAATGAAATTTATCGAAGGATAAAAATGGGTCGGAGTGCATACGGCAGGCACTGCCAAATCCTAACTGGGAGCTTACTACTGTCGTTGAAAAGAAAAGTGTACTATCGTTGCATTCTACCGTACTAACATATGGGGCAGAAACTTGGAGGTCAACAAAGAAGCTCGAGAACAAGTTAAGGACTGCACAAAGAGCGACGGAACGAAAAATGTTAGGCGTAACGTCAAGAGACAGGCAGAGAACGGTGTGGATCAGGCAACAAACGGCGATAGCAGATATTCTAATTGACATTAAGAGAAACAATGGAGTTGGGCAGGCCATGTAATGCGTAGGGCAGATAACCGGTGGACAATTAGAGTTACAGAATGGGTGCCAAGAGAAGGGAAGCGCAGTCGAGGACGGCAGAAAACTAGGTGGGGGATGAAGTTGGGAAATTTTCCAGCGCAAGTTGGAATCAGCTAGCGCAACACATATATTTTACACTAATGTTGCTGTTTAAATGACGGACCTGATGTCATCGACATTACAATGACTTATTAACCCATAGCAAGTTGGCTCAAGTCATGTTCCTCTACGAGAAATCAAAATGCTTAAATGATAATTAACGCTAATTGCTTTTTTAATTAATTACTTTATGACACATACTTCACGAAACTTTAATCTGAAACTGTCAAAGATTCTGACCAACGAATATTCTGGAATTCCCGAGGGCGTTGGATCATGCAATGTACTGAAGTACGAAGATGCGCCCCCAACTTTGGTGGATCTCGAGCGTTTGTTTTCTGTTACAAACCAATGCTCAGTGAAAAAATGCGCAACGTGAAGCCAGAAAACCGCGAGATGATGCTTGTTTGTCCCTACTTTCACAATTTGCGAAATTTAGTGCGTTTAGAGACACTAAACCTCAGATAAATCTTGTAGCCTAGCAACTTGCCTGATTCCGTTTCAGGGAGAAAATAAAGGTAATTTCACTAAACGGTGCTTTAGTGGGCTGTGTACATGAGAAAATCATAACTTATCCTCAGTTCTACAATAGAAGTTCAAGTTTTTATTATTGGAGAATATATATGGACGAAGGACGACATTTTCCCTCATATATGCCTTTACCCTGTAATTCCCAACGTATCACATGTGATACACGCCGAGTTAGATGCCTCAAAATGCTGATTGAAGTGCAGGAACCAAATACAAAGTCCATAATTGCGTTTTTCATACGCTGCAGTGAAGTTTCATCGTGGACAGTGTAACAAACCAATTGCTAATTAATTAATTACTACAGCAGTTAGGTTGTAACCGAAAATGCTACCTTGTTTTTCTTTCTACTAATGCACTCTTCATGGGCAGAAATAAATGTCAACAATATGCTCCAATTTTCTCACTGTGGAACTGTGTTTGGGCATTACAGGGCTAAATGACAGATTCACCGTTATTATAGCTAGACGCCTAAAACATCATTTTCAGTGACTGGACATCCGGTCTCAAATGATAACAGGAAAGTGAAGCGTGTATTCCAAGAATCAGTGATAGCTTTGTTGCGCATTCACAAATACAAGTTCATAACTGTGCACAGTTTTTGATCAATTACAGTTTCGCTCGAACGCCGAAGCAGGGACGGCGATAGCTATCAAGCTAGGCGTGTGCATCGGCGCAGTGCGGAGGCTACCAGGCGTCGTAGGTATATCCGACGCGACGGTGAGTCGGTATAGGACTTGCCTGACGTCAACTCCTCTACGCTATCTTCACGACGAATGTGAGTCAATTTATTGTTTATTTTTGTTTTGCCGTCGATTCTCGGCTACAAATAAAAAAAAAAACTACTTCTCGAGGCTCCGCTTCACCAAGTTGTACTTTCATTGACTTCCATATTTATCCACGGGACCTCAAATTTCATTTTATCCATTAAAGTTTCTCTCTCTCTCCTTCCTCTCGGAGCCTCGGCTCTGGGCTTCAGCCACAGGGAAGTTTGCCTTGCAATGTGCAATTTCAAATTGCAATACAAAGAAATTGCTGCGCTTATTCAAATTAGCCTCCCTTTTTTTTCTTTGAAATGCTCACGCAAATTGAGTTTTATATTCCATTCATCTTCAAGCGATCCTGCATGATTACTCCTTCTCTTCCTCTTTTAGTGCCTCTTATTCTTTTATTCGTTTTTTTTTATTTTAAATACACCGGTAGCTTTAACACGTCTTCGTAAGGAAGCAAGTGTTCATTAACGTGCTGTACAAAACGTGGCGTTCGCCGCGTCGACACCGCTCAACAGAATCTGCAGACCATAACGCGCTCAACGGTGCGCATTGACCGGAGGAAGCCGCTCCCAGCTTTGGAGTAATCTGATAGGTCCCTTGTGCCGTACGACGGTCTCCCTCCCATGCCACGAGCAGGCGCCGGCTGGGATATATATATATATATATATATTCTTCCTCGTTGGGAAAATGTGCCACGATCTAGGACTCATCATCCTAATAATTATTATTGCGATAGCAATTATATGGACACTCAAAAGCAGATTTCTGCCGTCGCCGTCGCCGTGAGGTTCCGTATGACGTCAATGGAGATGAAATCGTGGCCGCGCGCCGTCGAACGCTGTATGTGCGAGTGAAAGGGCGCGAGGGACGCGCTCTTTCACGGGGAGTGAACGCACGGCGGAGAACAAACGCGCGTTCTGCGCCGTGCTTCCTTAAGGGCTGCAGAAGTAGGCGTCTCTTTCCTCCTTTACAATCACCATATATGTAGAGCAAACGCGCCTTCTTCCGATGCGCGAGAGGCCGTGGGGGAGGGGGGGAAGGGGGAGGGAAGGGAGGCGACGTTTAGCTGCGGCACCAAGTGCCTATTTATATCAGAGGCTCCGGCAACAGTCACCAACGCCGCACGCATTTTGAGCGAACGCGGGCAAAACGCCGATGGCGTCGACAACAGTTCTGCGTGTTGTTGCTACCAAAGCCGCTCACCTTACTTCGTATGACATTGCTGTGTTGCTATCGCATTCATTGCTTCGCCCTTAGGGCGAAACTGTGACATTTTTTATTGTTCTAGTCACATTTAAGTTCTAGTCAACTGTACTAGCAAAGAAGGGCAACATTTTATTATTGCGATAGCAATTATATGGACACTCAAAAGCAGATTTCTGCCGTCGGCGTCGCCGTCGCCGTTGCCGTCGCCGTGAGGTTCCGTATGACGTCAATCGAGATGAAATCGTCGCCGCGCGCCGCCGAACGCTGTATGTGCGAGTGAAAGGGCGCGAGGGACGCGCTCTTTCACGGCGAGTGAACGCACGGCGGAGAACAAACGCGCGTTCTGCGCCGTGCTTCCTTAAGGGCTGCAGAAGTAGGCGTCTCTTTCCTCCTTTACAATCATCATATATGTAGAGCAAACGCGCCTTCTTTCGACGCGCGAGAGGCCGTGGGGGAGGGGGGGTGGGGAGGGAAGGGAGACGACGTTTAGCTGCGGCACCAAATGCCTATTTATATCAGAGGCTCCGGTAACAGTCACCAACGCCGCACGCATTTTTGAACGAACGCGGGCAAAACGCCGACGGCGTCGACAACAGTTCTGCGCGTTGCCGGTGCTGCTGCATGTCCAAATTTATACAGCTGATAAAGCTAATATCATTACTCCGTATAGCTCTCTACAAATTTGCTATCGCAATTGATGCTTCGCCTTTCAGGTGAAACTGCGACAACTTTTTATCATCATCACTGCCACAAACGAGCGGAAGATTGAGCTCGAGGTCGCGCGCTGCTCGTTCTGAAGAGGAAGAAGGACCACGCGACCTCGCACGGCACTCGATAAGGCAGTCTCGAAGCGCTTCTGCACGTCCTGTCGGAATGGTCAAGAAGAAGCGACAGAAGTCTTCTTGCACTGTGGCCGACGCCACCTCACAAAGCGCCCGCACGGGCGCCGTCGATCGCACCGCAGGCACCACTGACGCCAGTGTGAAGGTCAGCCACGGGTCATCTGCGGTGGACGCTAGACCCTCGAACGCGCATCCGGAGAAAATGCTGGCGCCGCCCTCGGACCCTCGAGGCGGCAAAGCTCATTCTTCAGCGCACAGACCCAGAAAGGCCAAGAATAAGCGACACAAGGCTCCCTCCGCTCTGGGAGAAGACGCCCCGGCAAGCACCACCAAAGGCACGGATATAGCGGCGCTACGCATCGTCGAAACCACCGCAGGCGCTAAAGACGCCGGCTGCGTGAACACACGCCGTTCATCGGCGTTCACGATGCTGTCGCCGCCCGGCCAACTGGAACGCAGCCAGTCCGGCTTAGGACCTCAGGGCACGCTTGGTGCCACGACTTCGGCCTCTCACGTCACCGACGCCGTGGCGCCGCTCGATTACGTCCTCGTCTTCGGTCACGGCAAGTTCCAGTGGATCAACCTGTTCTGTACGCAGCTGACCATCTTCTGCACCGTGGTCCACGCCGTGGCCATGTTGAGCCTGGCGCGGCCCGTCGACCACTGGTGCAGGCCGCCGGTCGGGTACGGCAACCTGCTGCCCGAGATGTGGAAGAACAGCAGCATCCCCGTCGAGGAGGACGGTTCGTACAGCCGCTGCTTCCGCTACGAACCCCCGTTCGCACCGTACGACGTAGGCGTCAACTTGTCTTCGACGGTTCCCTGCGACGCCGGATGGGACTATGCCGTAAGCATCCGCCAATCATACATTGAAGCTAAGGAACGATCGTTTCATGTGATCCATAAGCACACGTTCGGGTTAACCGCTAAAGCTTTGGCTTACTCAGATGGATTTAAACAATGTGTAGATTATTATCGGGCTGAATAAAGTCCCTAACGTTGCATATAAGATCCGCTGTTTTTCTCACATCCCCATGCTTCTGGTTTCGTAATGCGTGCCAGAAACAATTCATGACGGTAGATATTTCCGTCTCTTGGTAAATCGACTCCTGGAAGATTTATTAAAGTGAAATACGTGCGGCAAAACGTCCAAATCCCGTGTTCCAAACACGGGGTTTAGAAACACGGGGTTCCAAACATGTGTTGCCATACGTGTGTTCGGAGAAAACTCGTTTGTATATACATAGGTTTCACGGACGTCATCGCGGACGCCATCTTTGGGTACCAGCAGGTCGAGAAGGTGCGTGAGCAAGGAACATGACAGCATGACAGCAACAAAAAGCGCGTCTTGCGTCGAACGTCAGAGCGATAACAATGATAAACCGGTGAAACAGCAACGATAAGCCCGTCTTGCGTCGAACGTCAGAGCGATAACAATGATAAACCGGTGAAAAACAATTTCTGTGAAAAAGGAAAACAGTTTGCGCGTGATAATACGTTGCACTGACGTCATCGTAGTCGCCATCTTTGGGTACCAGCGCGGTGAGATATGGCTGCGTGACGTACCATGAACACTATCTATAGATTCACCGGTTCTCATTAGTCACAACTGTTTTCATGAACGAAAGAAAATCCATAGAGGGTGACATCCGTGGTTATCGGTGTTATATCTGGATGGCCTTAGATTATGAAAAGGTTGGACGAGAGCCAACACACGCCATGTTGAGCGGTGCTCGTGAACTGGCCTCTCTCTTCTTAGGAGAGGCGTTTATTATGTAAGAGCGAAGAGAAGTGTAGGGGGAGCTAGCAGTTATATGATATTACATAACACGCCGCCACACAAGAACTAACAAATCCAACAAAAGATCACATGAGGAATCTTGATGGAGTTCTAACTGTCCTTCCCGAACGAGTCTTTTTCGGGAGTGCTTGCGGTGGCACTGCTTGCGGTGGCACTGCTTGCGGTGGCACAGTTCTTGGGTCTGAGGGGCGATCAGGAAGAACTCTTGGCTGTGCGGAATGGCTTGGCTCATTTACTATTGTTGACTCGACAGGGTAGTAGTCTTCAGGAGTTGCCTGGGTATCCCTTGAGTAGCCTCGTACTCGTAGGTAGTGTCGGTTGCGTACGAACGCTTGACCATTAGTTGCTGTAACATTATACCTCCGTTGCTCTGGGGCTACCTGGGTTGACTGCTTTCTCCCATTTCTTTCCATGCCAAAACCAAATGGGCAGGTTCTTGCTTAACGGAGGCAGATCTCTAGCATGCTGGTCAGCATGCTTGTGCTATGCCTGCTGCCTTGTTTGAAGCTTACTCTGGAATGCCTTATGCGAGTAGTGCGGTAACTAAGCGCTGGGATGGGCTGGAATAAACGTTCTAATCCTCCTTCCCATAAGCATCTCTGCAGGGGACAGGAGGCCATTCATTTGAGTGGCTTTGTGGTTCATCAGCACCATAGAGAGTTCTTTGCCTTCGGACAGTGTTTTGGCTTTGATGCTTTAATGGTCTGGACAGTTCTCCCAACTTGTCCCTTTGAGCGAGGGAAAAGAGGTGATGTGAGCTTGTGGATGATGCCCCATTCCTTGTTGAAGTTTCTGAAATCAGAGGAATTGAATGGATGGCCTTGATCACTCACGACTTCTGAAGGTATGCCAAAGCGTGCATACATATCTTTGAGCACTGTGATGACAGATGAGGCTGAAGTGGTTAACATTTTCTTGATCTCCACAAACTTAGAATAGTAGTCCACTAAAAGCAAATAAGTAGCACCACTGTGGTGGAAAAAGTCCACTGCCACTTTCTCCCAAGGACGTGTCGGTAGTTCTCTGTCAACGAGTGGTTCTCGCTGGTTAGCTCGCTGATGGCGTTGGCAGACCTCGCAGTTAGATATCATCTGCTCAATGCCCTGGCTTATTGTGGGCCAGTAGACACTTTGGCGAGTTGTATTTTTACACGAGACGATGCCTCGATGGGTCATGTGGAGACTTGAGAGCACTTCCTTTTGACATGCCTGGGGCACGACAAGTCGTTCACCGTAACACAGAAAGCGATCAGTTCACTTCTGATCGATTAATAGGGCTTCACTGTTGGGGCACTTTTTGAGATCTTGTCAGGCCAGCCATTCTGGATGTACGAGGCTACACGTTGGAGTGTGCTATCAGTAGCTGTGCAGTTGCTTATCTCAGCTAGCTTTGGAGTTGAAGCTTGCACCAATGTACAGGCTAGAACCTGATACTCTTGGTCCGAGGTCTTAATGGTCTCTGCTGGTACGTACACTTTCACAGTGTAACGCTGAAGTCGAAGTAGTAGGCGTTGTAGCCTGGGGGAGACTTTGTGGAAGTCCTTACACTGTAAACCGATGAGAGGTTTGTGATCAGTCTCAACCACAATGCTGCGGCCACATATATAATAGTTGCGTGAATGCATAGGTCAGAATCGCATATGACACGCAAAAGGGTTTAGATAAGATGCTTCACAAACCGGTGCACACATACTTAGGATAACCCTAGGATAACGTTTTTGCTGCAAATGAAGATGCTTCACAAACCGGTTTCCATAATGCAGTATACGATGGATCCAATTATTCTTCGTTTTGCTTCACCTCAGCAGAAAATGCCCTTTCGAATTCGCTTTCTGTAGTTTGAAGGATGAACGTACACATATGCACATGTCATCCATGACACAGAGCACCAATGGCATCGGTCGATAGGGAAATTCTTCCCTCATAAAGCGTTTAGGACTGTGCATATAAAGTGTATTTAAGGTTCTTACAGATAAATTTGTCTTCTGATACACTGGTTCTTATGGTTTTATAAAGCTCATTACCTTCTATGTCCAAGCGCTGATAAGCCTCACCTCTTCAGCCTAGTGAGGTCTGAAGACAGTACAGACTGTTTGTAGAAAGTGGATTTATATTATTCAACAGGGGGAGTAAGTCTTCAGGCTGTCTTCATACAATCTAGAAATTTCACGTAAAAAACCTTTCTAGACTTTCTATAGCATGCCTAAGTTATTTTGCTGGGAGTGTTTCCCATGGGTACATGCCTTCGTCGAGATACACCAATGTCTGCAAAGCCCATAGGACGCTTTACCGCAATATGCTGCTTTCTTCCAGCTTCATATTACCCTAAAATTCCTTCTCGCTTCCCTTCGAATGGCAGGTCATTTGTTATTATGTCTTCATTACAATGAAAAAAATATAGAAAATGGAAACTATAGTCAGAGAGAAGTCGATAATGAAAAATAGGATCCCCCCTCCATGGTAATTAAAAAAACTTGCTGCATCTGAATTTCACCGCTCCGCACTTCAAGAAATAGTTCCTGTGGAGCTGCTACCTGCACAAGAAAAAAAAATGTCCCGCTAATTTAACAACCTTGAGTACGTCGCATTTACCGAAACGTCCAAGAGTAGCCAAAATATCTAAGTATATAGGAGTGAACATGATAGTTCCCAACATAAACGGGTCATTCGAATAGTGGTTTAGGAAACGATTTCCCTGATCTCCTGAACAAGGTACATCCTCGAAAGCACCTTCTCTTCGACTGTCGGTGCACCGTACCAAAAATAACACCCACCAAGTCGAATTGCCCCAGTTTAATCCCTCACATATATAGATATATATTACTCGCCACAGCGACAAACAGTTGCTCCCCCTCCGTAGGGTGACGAGCTTCACTGCAAGAAAACCGCTGAGCAAAGCCAAGGCAACGACAGGGGTGCAAAGGATAAGGAAAGATAAGCGCCAGAAGAAGGGCGATTCGCTGGCGCATCTATAAATGTTTCCTCTGAAGCCCACTTGTCGGTGCATTCTTGACCCGTCACTAACCGCAGTCCATCTTGTCACTGGGTTCAGTACATCGGGCCAGCATTCGCTATAGTCAGGTGCGCCTCATTAACTCACCAAGTTTCCAGCATCAAGGACGTGAGGACAATCAGCGATTGCAAATTTCACTATTCCTAAGCCTATGGTCGGTCATCTGTGGATCTCTCTTTATTGTCAACGCCAGTCATTGCTCCTATCACTCCTGAACTTGCTGAACTGTGACCACTTCTCAATACTTGCAGGCTTCGATCCACACCTCTATCACAGCCGAATGGGACCTAGTGTGCCATCGACGATGGATATTGCACGCGATGATGGCAAGCTACATGTGCAGCGCGGTCGTCTTCATGCCGTTCACGGGTGTAGTGGCCGACCGAATCGGTCGGACTCCGGTGCTGGTCGTCGCGCTCTTCGTCCTGATAGCCGCCGGCACCACGCTCGCATTCGCCACCACGCTGCTCGTTTTCACCATACTGCGCGTCTTCATCTCCGTTTCCTCCGGGACCCTGCTCGTCGTGTCCGTGGTGCTGCTGTTCGAGGTGACCGACTCGTCGCGTCGCGTGCTCTACAGTTCCGTCGCCATCGCCGGCGGAGTTTCGGCCGCCAACGTGTACGGCGAGATCATGTACGACCTGGCCAACGAATGGGCACTCATCCAAATGATCAACATGCTCCCCAGCGTGCTACTCATCGGCGCAGTCCACATCGTCCAGGAGTCGCCGAACTGGCTCCTGGCCACAAACAGGGTCCGGCGGCTGTGCAAGGTAGTGATGGCGGCGGCGCAGACCAACGGCGCCGACCTCAAACGCGTAGCCAAGCATTTGGACGTCATTCGCAAGGAGAACAGGCGGTCCAGAAGTGAGAGCTTCAGCGAGGGGGTCAACGAGGCGTCGCCCCTGGAGGTGCTGACAAACCCGTCGTTTCGCTCCGAGACCCTGGTGGCGTTCGGCTGCTGGTTTCTGGCGATGAGCCTCTTCCACGAGCTCCGGGGTAGCCGCGAGGCCCGATACGTTTACTTTGTCCAGATCGCGCTCGAATGTCCCACCGTGACGGCCAACATCATCTTGCTCGAGCGCAAGGGACGACGCATCGCCACCGCCATCAGCATGATCGTTCTCGCCTGTCTCGTGGCGGCGCTCGGTGCCTTCTCCCTCGTTTTACCGGGTAAGGCCTACTTCAATCACCGTGGTTTTAAAGGGACCCTCGCTGAACTGAATCTGTTTCGGCGATTAGATCAGTCTTCCGGAAAACTTCTGCTTGTTTTTTAACGCGCGACAGCATACTACACGGATCAAAACTTGGCCGTTTGTGTTTAAACGGGTTTACAATGCGAAGTCGAGTGAGTGCGCCGATTCCGGATACCGTGTGCTCAAGGGCGTGCTTGGCTCGATCTTCATGACATCGTGTTGTGTTCACAAGGATCAACGCAATAGTCAAAGCTGTTGCTCACGTAGGCATATACGCAGTGTGTCTCAGAAAAAAAATGTTGAAGATTCCACGCACGGCACTGCGAGAATAGATGCTATAGACGAAGCATTCTATAGCTGGATGTAACTGGTTATCAAGCATTGTTCGGGCGTCTGCAAGGCCTTACCAAACAGACAAACATGCTTGTCTGAGGCGAGCAATTGTGCGAGTGACTACGACGGTGACGGCGATGGCACTATGAGTCTGCGGTTCGTTGAAGAAACGTTGTGGTGCTGTACAGCACAGGACTCAACTTTATTCTCGCGCGATTTTTAAGCAGTATACACCGTTCGCAAGCTAGGCCGAAATACAAACACCTGATTAGGGAGCTGCACAGTACGAGACGCCGATGCAGCGATGTGGCGCCAACTGCGGCGACATACAATCCTTGTCGAGAGAATAATGGTGATGAGGACTGTTTACGTCATTACGAGAGTGGACCCAAAATTAAATAGAATTTTATTGCCGCGGAGGAAGGGCAGTTATTACCGACGAGTGCCACGATCGAGGCAGGCGTGCTATATACTATCGTTTCCGTCAGTTGACCGAGCAGGAGATTTGTGTAAATTAATTTCGTATTCTCACTGCCGTGTTTTCCCTCTTTTCCTGAGCTCCTGCCGTTGTCTGCGTCGGTTTTGCGAAAGTGGGCGTCAAGGAACAGCGTGAGTGCGTCAAGTTCGGCTCCCTCCTGGGAAAATTTTCCATGTCAAAGAATTTGATAATCCTAAAATCTACCGCAAGGTCCAAGAGTCAACCAGCATTTTTTTGCGCTCAAGTGGGCAAGCTGGTGTGTGATACAATTTGAACAAAACAGTCCTTTGTGCTCGGAGAAGTGGGTTGTGCTGCACAACATTCTTACCTGCAGACAGCAATGAGCGCGCAGCATACTCGGTCAAAAATAAGATGACAAGGCTACATCATTCTTCCTATACTCTCTGCATCTTGAAACTGCAGAGCACACACAAGAAACGAGGACACAAGGCAGGCAAGGTGTGTTAAGGTAACACAAGGTGTGTTACATTTGTCTTGTGTTCTCATTTCTTGCGTGTGCGCTGCAGTTTCAAGACAAACTCGCCCAATTTTCAGTGCTTATACTTTCTGTATCGAGCCCCTTTGGACTAATGTAAAAAAAAAATGAAGACACTACAAAGGAAAACATTTTCATGGTGTGGAGGAGGCGAAGATGAAAACAACAAATAGGCATCCGTTTCAAGAAGGCACTGAACAGTTTTTAGCAACAGATAAATCGGCAGGACAAGTTTATTGCGCGAATGTGAGAATATTACGGTTATTATTGTTAGGGAATTAAAAAAAAATGTGCGCATTACAAAAAAAACAATTCTCGTTACCTATGGGTCCACACTCGTATACATCTAAACATATTTGGGCTATCTATGTCCCATGACTCAAAGTGGCGCATACCCATACATACCGAAATGACTCATAAAAACCGCACAAGGAGTTAAAAAAAAAATTAAGCTCGTTTTCTAACCGAGAGAATCGGACGAATTATCCTAATGCAAGAAGGCTAGAAACCCGCCATGCGATGAGTTCGTAATCGCTTCCAGAAACACAAAAGGCGGACAATATCTACAGCCCAATGAATACCGGTCAATTTCACTTAGAAAACCAAAACCGAAGTGCCGCATAGAGTGCAAAGCCCATCCATTGGGTGCACGTTAACGAACCGCAGGTGGTCATAATTAATCTAGAGTCCCCTGCTACGGCGCGACTCATAATCATATCGTGCTTCTGGCACGTAAAAGCCCGGAATTTATTTATTTTCATACTTTAGATTGCGCATGAAACACGCGAACAAAGGGGAGGGGGGAATAGACGACACTTGGCCTGCGCTCGTGCCCTCTTGTCCCTTTCTTCGTCCGTGTGCTTCATGCGCATCCCACAGTATGAATGTGAACAGGTACCAACTCACTCAGCATTCGGTTCTTCTGCTGAATATTTATTTTATATTATTTTTCTTGTTTCCATGCCCTATGTAGGCGCCCTCGAATGACATTCTTCCCGCATCGCGGTCAGGAGATAATGAAATGACCGATGTCACGGCTTGATAAGGACACTTGGTTCATTCTCGCCCGACAGGCGTAAACAGTCGTGTCACTCAGGGGCGAGAAAACGATGATGCTATAAGGGCGAGAGAGTTGCGCTGTTTGGCACATTTTCCGTTTTCTTATGGAAATTATAGCCGGAGTTCATTGGCCTCAGCAATGATTATGTATTTGAACGGAGAGTGGCTGCTTTCATGCGGGTTAAATGATACGATTGTTTGGAAATTTAGAATGGTAAAGCTATCAAGTTACCCACAAGAACTGAGCCAGAAACACAAATACATAATCATTCTTATGGTAGACGAATGATTGCAGTGGCAGGTTTCCCTCTATTCATGTTAGCAGGAACCACTCTGGCCAAAGGTGGCGGTGACATTAAGCCCACCAAATTTTGGAAACCACCCATTGCAGATACTTCGGGTGCCGACGGTTTGGCGCGCCACATTGAGACGGCGCTCCGCGTGGCTGCAATGCTGGCCGTCGACTCGGTCGTAGTCAGCCTCTGCGTCATCACAGTCGAGATGTACCCGACAGTGCTCAGGGTCAGCGGTCTTGCCTTCGCCTACGTGTGCGGTCGGTTGGGCGCCATCTCCGCGGCTTTCGGGAGCTCCGACTCTCGCCTGGGTCGGGGCATCCAGTTCGGCGTGGTCTCGCTGCTGCTGGTGGCGTTCGGCGCTCTGGCCCTGGTCGTGATGCCCGAGACCACCAAGATACACGCCACGAACACGTTCTCCCCCGTCGTCGACGCGCGCACTGCCGACAAGTGGATGCTCGACGCGCCGCTCAGGCTCGCCCGGGGTCGGCGAGCGTCGAGCGTGGCCGACGAGCGACGCAAGAGCTCGGGCGCCTCGCGGTGAAGTTTACCGAGTAACGACGACGTGATTTCGGCACCACGTGCTTATTTTAACTTCGACGGAACTCTTCGAGAGTCCAGCGACCGCATAAAAAATAAAAGCACCCTTTGCGCCACGGAACCAATGTCATTGAAAGGGCTAAGCGAGTCGGAAATAAGCATGCAGATAGTTTATTTCTTTGTTATCGTGGACATTCTTTTGTGTGTGCCGAAGATATAGACTGCTGTCATGTCTGTGTAGGAATTCTCCAGTGGGGACAGTATCCTGTGCACCACCGAAGCACAGACAATGCAGCAGTGCCTGGAGGACGAGATGACAGCCATTGACTGTGGCTCAACTTTTTGACAATTTATCATCGATCGTGCACGAACGGGTTGTATACGAAAGAAAAGGAAACGGCTGTGCTTTCTTATTATCGGTTTGCGTTACATGTAACATATATCTATATGCAGGTCCGCATGCGGGCACCTTTCCTATTCCAATTCTTTAATGATTTTGTAGGTGAACTGGCATTTGTTGTCACATGGCTGTAAGTGTACTCGTATGATTCGCTACTCTTTTTCGCAGGAAAAATAAATTATTTTTGTTTTATTACTTTTTGGCACAAAGAGCTAGGGTTCATGCCTCGCGTTTATTTGATGATAAATTTCGCAATGTTCACTGCGTGCGCTGCTTCCTCTGTCCCTCACTATAGAATTTTACGCCACGGACATAGCAACACCCATTGTGCTGGCAACATTGTCCCGAAAGACAAAGATGGCTAAGACATCCAGGTTGAAGGCGGCATTTTCGCTTGGTGCTGTGTTGAGGTTTCTGGATTGTAGCGTTGAATGGAGGTGTTTCGTCGAAGCCGAAATAGAGTTGCGTTGTGCTCGCAAACGTCCGGCCTGCTCGGCGAGTCGCATCAGATTAAACAGCGGAGCTGTTTAAGCTCTTGGCGATGACGCCATAGAGCGTTGCCTAGCGACCACCTCGCGCATGGGCGTGTAATTTGCCTTCTCTCCGTGCCGCGCACATGTTGCCTTGACAGCCTTGACATGGGACGTTAAGCAGAGGGAATGAGAGCATGCGCGCGGCGCGCGCTATGTTCGGGAGAGAGAAAGAGAAACTGAGAGCGAGAGAGAAAAAAAATGTAGCAGCACTAGAGTGTACTAGAACAATACCATTGTCGAGTACACTCTAGCAGCATCAACGAGGCAACGCGCAGAGCTGCTGCCGACGCCATCCGCGTTTCCCCGCGTTCGCGCCGAACGTGCGCTGGTGTCCTTGAATGCAGCCGGCGCCTCTGGCGCGGCTCGGCAGGTTTCGACCAGCCACGCCCCGGCAAGTGTGGAGGCGCACCTTGGCAGCGACGTCACCGGAGAGAGAAAGCTCGGAGCCGCCGCGACGGCGGCCGAACTCTCGTTGACTCTGTGGCGAGTACATGTAGCCTCGACATGGGACGACCAAAGAACATCCGGACACCCGAAGAAGAAACCGCTCATCTTGAAGCGCGTCGAGCGGCCAAGCGAGAACCTGTGCGTCGGCGGCGAGCCGATTCGGAATACCGTGCCTAGCAGCACTTAGCATTTCCCAGCAAAACTTAGCCAAGCCTAGTAAAACCTCGAAGAAGCTAGGTCGACCACCAGCTGCGCTGTTTACTCCAGCCTTAATTGCACCACTAGTGCAAGCTGCCCCCATTTTTATAAAAGTTAAAAAGCCTTTCAAGCGAGCCTGAAGTTGAAGAAGGCTAGTGGTTCCTGCGTAGCAGGTGTCTTCGAAAGGTGCAAGCAGTTGTGCGCGGCGTTGCTTCACTGCTACAAGTAAGATGTCTGACTCTCTTCGATCTTAATTCATAAGCAACCCCGCGCTGCGACCCGTGTCGCTCGTGTTGCAGTATATCACATGACATCCCATAATACGTAGTTAGTAACGTCTGTTGTCCTTTTAGAGGTAAATACGTCTATCGTGCACTGATAGAACGAAGCTAAACACTGTAAAGTTACGCGGTCAGTGTCTCTTGAGTCTGAATGCACCATTCCGTTCCGCTCACCGATCCATGGGATGAGGACGCCTGTGTCCGATGACTGGTGCGTGTTCGTGTTCGCAGTAGGCAGTGCTTGAAGTAAAGCATGGGCTTGGGCACACAACAGACACCCGCCGCCCGTAGGGGGTCTCAAATCCGTTTGCGAAACATCTAGTTCCAGCCCTCCTCGAAACGCTAAAAATGCACGTTTTTGTGAGCCCTTGCTGGATGGAAAAAAAAAGGGGGCAGATCCCAGGCCCTGTGGGAATCGACGTTATGCGAAGCAGTGTGCGGGGAGCCTACCAATTTAACGAAGAGACCATGAGAGCACCAAGACGTAGGCAGCTAGATAGATAAGTAATCATCATCATCAGCCTATATTTAGGTCCACTGCAAGACGAAGGCCTCTCCCTGCGATCTCCACTTACCCCTGTCTTGCGCTAGCTGATTCCTACTTGGGCCCGCAAATTTCCTGACTTCATCACCCCACCTAGTTTTCTGCCGTCCTCGACTGCGCTTCCCTTCTCTTGGTACCAATGCTGTAAATCTAATGGTCCACTGGTTATCTACCTTACACATTACGTGACCTGCCCAGCACTCTTCCTGTCGCCTTATGTTAGGCCTAATATTTTTGTTCCATCGCTCTTTGTGCGGTCCTTAACTGGTTCTCAAGCTTCTCTGTTAACCTCCAAGTTTCTGCCTCATATGTTAGAATCGTAGAATGCAATGATTGTACACTGTTCAACGACTGTGGTAAGCTCCCAGCCAGGATATGGCAATGCCTGCCGTATGCACTCCAACCCAATTTTATTCTGTAAATTTCCTTATCAGGATCACCGTCCCCTGTGAATAATTGACCTAGATAAACGTACTCCTTTACATAGTCTAGAGGCTCACCGACGATCCTGAATTCTTGTTCCTTTCCCAGGCTATTGAACATCACCTTTGTTTTCTGCATATTACAATCCCACTCTTACACTTTCTCGGTTAAGGTCCTCAAGCACTTGTAATTCGTCCCCATTGTTCCTGAATAGGATCATATGTCATCTGCAAACCGAAGGTTGCTGAGATATTCGCCGTTTATCCTCGCTCCTAAGCCTTCCCAGTCTAATAACTTGAATACTTATAAGCACAGGCGCGGATCCAGGGGGGATGTCCGGATGTCCTGACCCCCCCCCCCCTCAAATTTCTGCATCGCCCCCTCGCTGACAGGGGGATGGCCCTGTCGCAAATATATATATATATATATATATATATATATATATATATATATATATATATATATAGCCACCAGCATTCTTCAAAAGCATTTTTCGCGAGTACCGTTGGTATCAGCCCTGTAGAAGTAAAGCTAGCTCGCTCACAAGCTTACTTGTATTCCGTAGGAGTGTGGTGTCGCGAAGTTGCCGTAGTTTTTCTCATAAACAGCTTGGACCTCCTGGCGCCGGCCGTGCCTTACTCGTCCCGTCGGTGGCGTCGAATGAACGAGGGGACGTCCCTTTTGCCAAGCACGCCGAGGTCCGCTCGAGCGCCTTCGCGCCTGATTAACTTAGTTTCCCCTTGGGGTGTCAACGGTTACCTCATTCGCTGTCATCGGTTCCGCGACCAACCTGCTTAATGAAAGAGATCTCTCGCTGAAGTGTTCATATATAAATAAAAACAACTAACAGCTAAACTAAGAACTACGCATAGGCAACTTTTTTTAGCTGTAGCACTCATTGTGATCACAGTTGCACGTTGACAATATCCAGTACCAGCACACGACCGTTCGTACGCTACAAGTTTTTCATTGTGACTTCGCAGTTTTATTGTCGTACATTAAGCATAGGAGGCTCAAACCCGCCGGATCCGTTTATCTGAGTGGGCGTTCTCGCGGAGCGGGGCGAAGTTTCGAGCCGCGGCTGCGAAGTGGGGGAGCGTGACGTCAGCGGCGAACGCCAGCGCGCGGGCCTAGGATGGCGTCGCGTGGTTAGAGAAACGGGAGCAGATGCGCGCCTTGTGTAAAGGATGACGTCGCGTGAGAAACAAAACATGAAGACGCTGGCTCGCGCTCTCGGCTACTACGCCACATCGTTATTCTTGTAGGTGGCATCGTGAGTCTTCATACGCGGTGATTCGCATATCGTAAACAACCAGTGTAGTGGTTGCCGCGTTGGAGCGTAGCGTTACGCCCGTATTCAAGAACGTTCCTGTAGTCAACGCAACACCTCGACTCAAGAGGAAATATAGCACCGCCATCCCTCCAAAGAAGTGGTCACTGAGCTTCATGATCATTCACGGGAATTCTTTAGAATTGTCGCGTCTTTATCAGTCGAGAGGGGGCGCTGTGCTCAACAAGGTGGAGTGGAGGAAGAGCTTCGAGTCGAGGGCTGTTTGAGAATAGGGGAGTTAGTCCTCCAAATCAAACGAAGGTGTACCAGCCGAACACAAAGACTTCTTAAGGAAATCAAGGTGTCCCAACAGAACTCCAAAGACGGACCCGTGCTTACGCATTTATAACGAACCTGCAAAAGATCATCCCAAATTTTATTTTAAGAAACAATAGAGGCGTAGATATACCGGGTGTTCAAAATTAAGTTTTATGGTTTTCTTAAACTTAGACACTGGCAGGCACGTGGAGACCATCTGCGCAAATAAGTTATGTGGCCAGGGGGACACAAAGTGAGATGATAATTATCGCTGTTAGCAGCCGAATTAACTAAAATTGAATAATCAACTTTTTATTGACTGCAGTAAGTGTGTATGTTTGTATTCAAAAGTTAAAGGCAGTCGTGTTTCTACACAGCTTCACTTGGAAGAATTCTTCTAGCATGTCTGTGCTCCGAGATATCCAACTCCAAATTTTAATTGTCGTTCGCATGATTACACATGCAACTTGCAAGAGAGTGAGGATCGGCGCAAAGCTCCTCCCTGATGTGACACCGCTGTTGCGTGCGGCATTTAGTCTGACAACGGGGCGGAGGCATTGGCAAAGATAATAACTGTCCCCCTTCCCCTCACGGCTGGTTAAATGAAAAAAAAAAATCGAAGAACCCGTAACCGCTGTCGTAACACGCGACCGCGCAGCCTGTAAAGATGGCGGCCGCTGCCATGCCGAGATAATGGCGCGAGCGGAGAAGCCGGAGGGCAGTACGCGTGCGTAATGGTGACTAGACGACCGGGCATGGTCCTTGCCTGGGCTACGCAAATAAACTGACTGCTGATTTCCAAGTATTGTAAGTTTTATTGAAATCAAGAGTAACAACGGCACCATCAACAGCAGAAACCTTTTTAGCTATGCTAACGAATATTTCATACTGCCGCTTTAAGTTTGGTGTTGTGAAGTACAAATCTCATGACAACACTTCACCCATCAAGATGTCAATGCCCTAAACATGTTCAAAATGCCTCCCTTCCACAGCAACGCAAAGCATAAACCGCTCTCGCGTCGACTCTATTATTCTGCGCAGTACGACAATTGAAATTTGGAGTCGGATATCTCGGAGCACGGACACGCTAGAATAATTCATCCGACTGATACTGTGTAGAAACACGACTGTCTCTAAGTTTTCAATACAAACATACCCACTTACTGCAGTCAACAAAAAATAGTTGTTCAATTTTAGTTAATTGGGCTGCTCACAGCGATAATTATCATCTCACTTTGTGCCCCCCTAGCCACATAACTTATTTGCACAGGTGGTCTTCGCGTGTGCCTAACTTTAAGAAAACCCCAAAGCTTAGTTTTGAACACCCTGTATTATCAGGCACAGCCGCGAAGCACATGGCTGTATGGGTAACGTCCTTTTCCTATAAGCTCGGAGAAACCGATACCTGGCTTCGCTACAGGTCTTCCTCTTTCTGGGCTTTTACGTGCCAAAACGAGTTCTGATTATGGGGCAGTGGCGCACCGACGGGTGGATTCGGGGGTCGTAACCCCCCCCCCCCCCCCCCTCCCCCTGAGGCCGAGTTAACCCCCCTTTTGTTTAACCCTTTTTCTTTCCTTGCGCCTTTGAGTACTGCAACTTAGATGTAAGACGCGCAATCGTATTTTTTGACAATTATACCGTGAAGAAACTCAAATTAGGGCTGTTTAGATGGTATTGGCAAACTAAGGCAAACTGTTAACCCCCCCTGGCAGAGATCCTGGGTGCGCAACTGTTATGGGGCACGCCGTAGTGGAAGGCTCCGGATTAATTTTGGCCACCTGGGGTTCTTTAACCTGCACTACAACGCAAGTACACGGGCGTTTTTGCATTTCGCCTCTACCGAAATGCGGCCGCCGCGGCCGGGATTCGATCCCGCGATCTCGTGCTCAACGCCTGAGCTGACTGAGCCACCACGGCGGGCTACAGGTGTTGCTCTAGCCGTATAAAACGCGGGTTTATCGTGAGCAAAAACGGTAAATTTCGGTAAATAAGAAAGGCTACTATCATCATCATCATTGACAGAAGCTGACCCCCCCCCCCCCCCCCCCTAAAAAAAAACCTGGATCCGCCCCTGTCTAAGCATGCAGTGAATATACCATTGGAGAGGTTGTGTCTCCTTGCCTGACCTCATTTTTGATAGGTAACTTTCTACTTTTCTTGTGGAGAACCAAAGTAGCTGTGGAATCCTCGTAGATATTTGCCAAGATATCCACGTATGCCTCCTGTACTCCTTCATTACGCAATGCCTCTATATGACTGCTGGTATGTCTACTGAATCAAATGCCTTTTCATAATCCATAAAAGCCATATAGAGAGATTTATTGTACTCCACATATTTCTCGATTATCTTATTGATGACATGGGTGTAATCCATTGTAGAATATCACTTCCTGAAGCCAGCCTGTTCACTTGGTTGACTGAAGTTAAGTGTTGCCCTGATTCTATTGGAAATTATCTTGGTGAATATTTGATACAGTACTGAAAGCAAGCTAATGGGCCTATAATTTTTCAATTCTCTAACGTCTCCCTTCTTATGTATTAGTATAATGTTGGCATTCTTCCAGCTCTCTGGAACAATTGAAGTCATGAGGCATTGCGTGTAAAGGGACGCAAGCTTTTCAAGCACGATATCTCCTCCATCTTTGATTAAATCGACTGTTATTCCATCGTCTCCGGCAGCTTTTCTCCTGGTCATGTCTTGCGAGGTCCTTCTAACTTCATCGCTAGTTATAGAAGGAGCCTCTGTATCCTGTTCTTCACTACTTCGAGTGAAGGTAGCGTCGCTGCTCTGGGTACTGTAAAGGCCGGTATAGAATTCTTTCGCTGCCTTTACTATATCATCTAAATTGCTGATGATATTACCCTGTTCATCTTTCAGTGCATACATCTTGCCTTGTCCTATGCCTAGTTTTCTTCTCACTGATTTCATGCTGCGTCCATATTTGACTGCTTCCTCAATCTCTCCCACGTTATTATTTCGAATATCCATTACTTTCTTCTCGTTGATCAGTTCTGACAGTTCAGCGAATTCTATCTGATCTCTTGAGTTTGACACTTTCATGCTTTGTCGTTTATTTATTAGAACCCTTGTTACTTGGGATAGGTAGATGCCCTCAAAGTGTTCGCCAAGAAATGCATCGCATTCAAAACTTTTGTGAACGATAGGCGTGTAAAAGTATAAATGAGTTGACGAAAACGTATTAAAGAAATTTGTGCTTGGTTTCTCTCTGGTAATTATAAAACCGAGAGCCCCGATTTTATTAGTCATATAAATATCCCCATTTCATGGCCGATTCCCCGTTGTGATTATGCGCCATAGTCTAGGACTCATCATCCCAATAATTATTATCATCATCACTGCCATAAACGAGCGGAAGATTGAGCTCGAGGTCACGCGTTGCTCGTTCTGAAGAGGAAGAAGGACCACGCGACCCCGCACGGCACTCGATAAGGCAGTCTTGAAGCGCTTCTGCACGTCCTGTCGGAATGGCCAAGAAGAAGAAGCGGCAGAAGGCTTCTCCCACTGTGGCCGACGCCACCTCACAAAGCGCCCGCACGAGCGCCGTCGATCGCTCCGCAGGCACCACTGACGCCAGTGTGAAGGTCAGCCACGGGACATCCGCGGTGGACGCTAGACCCTCGAACGCGCATCCGGAGAAAGTGCTGGCGCCGCCCTCGGACCCTCGAGGCGGCAAAGCTCATTCTTCAGCGCACAGACCCAGAAAGGCCAAGAATAAGCGACACAAGGCTCCCTCCGCTCTGGGAGAAGACGCCCCGGCAAGCACCACCAAAGGCACGGATATAGCGGCGCTAAGCATCCTCGAAACTAACGCAGGCGAAAAAAAGGCCGGCTGCATGAACACACGCCGTGCGTCGGCGTTCACGATGCTGTCGCCGCCCGGCCAACTGGAACGCAGCCAGTCCGGCTTAGGACATCAGGGCACGCTTGGTGCCACAACTTCGGCCTCTCACGTCATCGACGCCGTCACGCCGCTCGATTACGTCCTCGTCTTCGGTCACGGCAAGTTCCAGTGGATCAACCTGTTCTGTACGCAGCTGGCCATCTTCTGCACCATGGTCCACGCCATGGGCATGTTGAGCCTGGCGCGGCCCGTCGACCACTGGTGCAGGCCGCCGGTCGGGTACGGCAACCTGCTGCCCGAGATGTGGAAGAACAGCAGCATCCCCGTCGAGGAGGACGGTTCGTACAGCCGCTGCTTCCGCTACGAACCCCCGTTCGCACCGTACGACGTAGGCGTCAACTTGTCTTCGACGGTTCCCTGCGACGCCGGGTGGGACTATGCCGTAAGCATCCGCCAATCGTACATTGAAGCGAAGGAATGATCGTTTCATGTGATCCATAAGCACGCGTTCGGGCTAAGCGCTAAAGCTTTGGCTTACTCTGATGGATTTAAACAATATGTGTAGATTATTATCAGGCTGAATAAAGTCCCTAACGTTGCGTATAAGATCCCCTCTTTTTCTCACATCCGCATGCTTCTGGTTTCGTAATGCATGCCAGAAACAATTCATGACGGTAGATATTTCCGTTTCTTGGTAAAGTGACTCCTGGTAGATTATATAACGTATTGAAGTGAAATACGTGCGGCAAAACGTCAAAATGCCGTGTTCCAAACACGGGGTTTGGAAACACGGGGTTCCAAACATGTGTTCACATACGTGTGTTTGGAGAAAACTCGATTATACATATTCTCCGGTACTCACTAGGCACAAGCGTTTTCAAGGCGGTGACAGGTGACTCTGCTGCGAGGCCACAGAAGCGTTGTAAATGAAATCTTCAGGAAGAAAGAACTGTACGTTTTCAAACTACTCGCGATAGTTTCTTGTAAAATAAAGGAAGCCATTTCACATGAAATATACAGAATCGTTCGATAATATCGCGTCTTTCTGTAGCACTCTAAAGTCATGGCCATGCACATTGTCAGTCAAAATATAGCTCAATAATTTTCTGCCGCCGTACCCGTCCGGCAAACGAGTTCACTTGCAGTAGCAAAAACGTTATCCTAGGATAGCCCTAGGATAACGTTTTTGCTACTGCAAGTGAAGATGCTTCACAAACCGGTTTCCATAATGCAGTATACGATGGATCCAATTATTTTTGCTTCACCTCAGCATAAAATGCTCTTTTGAATTCGCTTTCTATAGTTCGAAGGATGAACGTACACACACTTGTCATACATGACACAGAGCACCGATGGCATCGGTCGACAGGGAAATGCTTCCCTCATAAAGAGTTTAGGGCTGTGCTTATAAAGTGTATTTAAGGTTCTTACAGATAAATTTGTCTTCTGATACACTGGTTCTTATGGCTTTATAAAGCTCATTACTTTCTATGTACTACAAGCGCTACTAAGCCTCACTTCTTCAGCCTAGTGAGGTCTGCAGACAGTAAAGACTGTTTGTAGAAAGTGGATTTATATTAACAGGGAGAGTAAGTCTTCAGGCTGTCCTCACACAATCTAGAAATTTCACGTAAAAAAAAAAAACCTTTATAGACTTTCTATAGCATGCCTAAGTTATTTTGCTGGGCGTGTTTCCCATGGGTACATGCCTTCATCGAGATACACCAATGTCTGCAAACCGCATAGGACGCTTTACCGCAATATGCTGCTTTCTTCCAGCTTCATATTACCCTAAAATTCCACCTCGGTTCCCTTCGAATGACAGGTCTTGTGTTATCATGTCTTCATTGCAATGCAAAAATCACTCGCCACAGCAACAAACAGTTGCTCACCATCTGTAGGGTGAGGAATTTCACTGCGACGAAGCCGCTGAGCAAAGCCAAGGCAAAGACATGAATGCAAAGGATAAGGAAAGATAGAAAGGCCAGAAGAAGAGCGATTCGCTGGCGCATGTATACATGTTTCCTCTGAAGCCCACTTCTCGGTGCATTCTTGACGCGTCACTAACCACAGTGAATTTTGTCAGTGGGTTCGGTACACCAGGCCCACATTCGCTCTATAAAGCTTGAAAGTTCTTTGTATGTCTGTCTGTTGTGGTATCATGAGGTGCGCCTGATTAACTGACCAAGTTTCCAGCGGACGTGAGGACAATCAGTGATTACAAATTTCACTATTCTATGCCTATGGTCGGTCATCTGTAGATCTCTCTTAATTGTCAACGCCAGTCATTGCTCCTATCACTCCTGAACCTGCTGAACTGTGACCACTTCTCAATACTTGCAGGCTTCGATCCACACCTCTATCACAGCCGAATGGGACCTAGTGTGCCATCGACGATGGATATTGCACGCGATGATGGCAAGCTACATGGGCAGCGCGGTCGTCTTCATGCCGTTCACGGGTGTAGCGGCCGACCGAATCGGCCGGACTCCGGTGCTGGTCGTCGCGCTCTTCGTCCTGATAGCCGCGGGCACCACGCTCGCCTTCGCCACCACGGTGCTCATGTTCATCATACTGCGCGTCTTCATCTCCGTTTCCTCCGGGACCCTGCTCGTCGTGTCCCTGGTACTGCTGTTCGAGGTGACCGACTCGTCGCGTCGCGTGCTCTACAGTTCCGTCGCCATCGCCGGCGGAGTTTCCGCCGCCAACGTGTACGGCGAGATCATGTACGACCTGGCCAACGAATGGGCATTCATCCAAATGATCAATGTGCTCCCCAGCGTGCTACTCATCGGCGCAGTCCACATCGTCCAGGAGTCGCCGAACTGGCTCCTGGCCACGAACAGGGTCCGGCGACTGTGCAAGATGGTGATGGCGGCGGCGCAGACCAACGGAGCCGACCTCGATAGCGTGGCCAAGCGGTTCGAAGGCATTCGCAAGGAGAACAGGAGGTTCAGAAGTGGGAGCTTCAGCGAGGGGGTGAACGAGGCATCGCCCCTGGAGGTGCTGACAAACCAGTCGTTTCGCTCCGAGACCCTGGTGGCGTTCGGCTGCTGGTTTCTGGCGATGAGCCTCTTCCACGAGCTCCGGGGTAGCCGCGAGGCCCGACCCGTCTACTATGCCCAGATCGCGCTCGAATGCCCCACCGTGACGGCCAACATCATCTTGCTCGAGCGCAAGGGACGACGCATCGCTACCGCCATCAGCATGATCGTTCTCGCCTGCCTCGTCGCGGCGCTCGGTGCCTTCTCCCTCGTTTTACCGGGTAAGGCCTACTTCAATCACCGTGGTTTTAAAGGGACCCTCGCTGAACTGAATCGGCGATTAGATCAGTCTTCTGGAAAACTTCTGCTTGTTTTTTAATGCAGAGGTGTGCTTCAGCTGATGTTAAATGCACACGTTCTATGCCGTGATCGAATGTTTCATTAGGCAGCACAACAGTTGCGTTGCTGATGGTCAAAATTATGTGCCATATAAGCCGGAGCTATGTACGCGTATAAACCATACCAGAATGGTGTTGTCCTAATACCAGAAATTTAGGAAATGGTTGGATATCATGTGATATTCCACTAGGAGAAATATATGCGTTGAAGATTCTGGCACATGTAACTGTTTCATCGCCCAGAACAGAGTTAATTTCGTTAATTCGCATTACACAATCGGTCGGAATTAGACCATACTATACCCAGCTCGCCATATGAAGAAACTCAAGGGTCGAGCCTAGTTACGCTCTGCATTGAAAGGCATTCGAAACTCTTTAAATATAGGCATAATGCGACAATCAAGTGATTTCCTCGGGACAGATTTTGCCACAGAAGCATACATATCGAGATGAGTCAAGATAACCACACAAATGATTAAAAAAAAACATAAATTAACTTTCTAACCGGAAGATTGAGACGATTGATCATAATGCAATACCAGAACCCAGCCATCCGAGCAGTTCGTAATCACTTAATTACATAAATACAAAATGCGGACGGTGCTTATTTCTACAGCACAATGAATACCGGTCAATTTCACTTTGAAAATGAAAACCGAAATGCCGCATAGAATTCAACTGGGTGCACGTTAACGATCAGCAGGTGGTCAAAATTAATTCGGAGCCCCCTGCTACGGCGTGACTCATAATCATATCGTGCTTTTGGCACGTAAAAGCCAAGAATTTATTTATTTTCATACTTTAGATTGCGCATAAAACACGCGAACAAAGGGAAGGGACTAGACGACACTTGGGCTGCAATCGTGCCGTCTAGTCCTATTCTTGGTCGGTGTGTTTAATGCGCATCCCAAAGTATGATTATGATTAGGTACCAACTCACCCAGCTTTCAGTTCTTATGCTGCATATTTATTTATATTATTTTCCTATCTTACATGCTCTTTGCAGGCGCCCACGAATGGCATGATTCTTCCCGCATCGCCGTCAGGCGAATATGAAGCTACCGATTTCACGGCTTGATAAGGATATTTCCTTCATTCTCGCCCGACAGGCGCAAACAGTCATGTTAATTACGGGCGATAAGGTCAGGATGCTAAGGGCGAGAAAGTTGCGCTCTTCGGCACATCATTTTCCGTTTTCTTGTGGAAATTAGCCAGATTTCATTGGCCTTCGCAATGATTACGTATGTGAACGGATAATTGCTGCCTTCGTGCGTCTGAAATAATAGGATTGTTTGGATATTTAAAATGATAAAAGTTTTAAGTTCCCCACAAGAACTAAGCCAGAAGCACAATTACATAATCATTATTATGGTAGACGAATGATCGCAGTGGCAGGTTTCCCTCTATTAATTTTAGCAGGAACCACTATGGTCGAAGGTGGCGGTGACATTAAGGCCACCAAATTTTGGCAACCACCCATTGCAGATCCCTCCAGTGCCGATGGTTTGGCGCGCCACATCGAGACGGCGCTCCGCGTGGCGGCATTGCTGGCCATCGACTCGGTCCTAGTCAGCCTCTGCGTCATCACGGTCGAGATGTACCCGACAGTGCTCAGGGTCAGCGGCTTTGCCTTCGCCTACGCGTGTGGTCGGTTGGGCACCATCGCATCGGCTTTCGCGAGCTCCGACTCTCGCCTGGGTCGGGGCATCCAGTTCGGCGTGGTCTCGCTGCTGCTGGTGGCGTTCGGCGCTCTGGCCCTGGTCGTGATGCCCGAGACCACCAAGATACACGCCACGAACACGTTCTCCCCCGTCGTCGACGCGCGCACTGCCGACAAGTGGATGCTCGACGCGCCGCTCAGGCTCGCCCGGGGTCGGCGAGCGTCGAGCGTGGCCGACGAGCGACGCAAGAGGTCGGGCGCCTCGCGGTGAAGTTTACCGAGTAACGACGACGTCATTTCGGCACCACGTGCTTATTTTAACTTCGACGGAACTCTTCGACAGTCCAGCGACCGCATAAAAGATAAAAGCGCCCTTTGCACCACGGAACGAGTGGCATTGAAAGGGCTAAGCGAGTCGGAAATAACCTTGCAGATTATTTATTTGTTATATCGTGGACATTGTTTTGTGTTTGACGAAGACATAGGCTGCTGTCACGTTAGTGTGGGTATTCTCCAGTGGGGACAATTTGCTGTACACCACCGAAGCACAGACAATGCAGCAGTACTTGAAGAACGATATGACATCCATTGGCCGTGGCTCAACTTTTTGACTATTCGCGACTAGATCATCGATCGTGCACGAACGTGTTGTACACGAAAGAGGAGGGCGCGGCTGCACTTTCTTATTATCGGTTTGGGTTACATGTAACAAATGTAGTTTCGCATGCGCGCGCTGCTTTCCTGTTCCAGTTTTTTACTGATTTTATAGGTGAACTGGCATTTGCTGCCACATGTCTGTAAGTGTACTCGTATGATTCGCTTTTTTTTTTCGTAGTAAAAATATCGGCTATTCTTATTGTTTTATTATTTTTTGGCACAAAGCGGCTTCAGGCCTTGCGTTTATTTGATAATCGATTTGCAATGTTCACTGCTTGCGCTGCTTTCTCTGCCGCTTACTATGGAGTTTCACGCCACGGACATCGTTCAGCCACGCCCATTGTGCCGGCAACACTGCCCCGAAAAACAGATGTACGACGTTGAAGGCGGTATTGTCGCTAGTTGCGCTGTGTTTAAGTTTTTGATTGTAGTGTTGAATCGAGGTGTGTCGTCGAAGCCGAAACTCGAAAGCGTCCTTGCTGCCGAGCACCTTTATTGATCAGTCTTGAGGGCTTCAGCGACCAAACAGCGAAAACAGTTGCGCTGTGCGTGCAAACAAGGGGGGGTCATGAAGAGGCAACCAGTATAGCGCACGCGCGCGCGCACACACACACACACATACACACATATACCGTGTCGCGGTTCACTGAGAAGGGGAGCTTTAATTGCGAGAGGTCGTCCTGTCTCACTCTATCGGCACATCCGAGAATAGGGAACGCAGTCTTCTTCTATTGAGCCTGCGCGAACTCTCTAGGTTATCGTCTTTGTCGTCACCATCGTGGCTCCATGTAGTGTCGGTAGGTTTGGCTATATATAGCCAAGTTGGGCTATAGGAAAAAAAATTTGGCGTCGACTTGGGCTAGTTCCTTCTTCTTGCTGGGGTTTTACGTGCCAAAACCAGTTGGCTATGTGGCTATATTTGGGCTACTGAACATTTGCGACCTTGCTTTGTTTGGGCTATAAGCGGCGCCTTAATCGACGCTCCAGAGTAGAAGTAATTGAGTAGAAACAAATCTCGAAGGCTATCTTTTAGCTGGCTGAGCCGGCAGTACGGCTGTGCGTGTGGGCGTGCGCGAAATCCCCCCCCCCCCCCCCTCACCATTTCTCTGCGCCGATGTCTGAGCCGGTGGCTTTGATGTTTAATTGCAGTGAATTTAACACCGCGATTCAACGTGCTAACATTTGCGCCGGTAACATCCTCTCATCTTCGTTTTATCGGTTTCAGTCATCAGACATCCGATACCCGGGCATCGGGATGAGCCTGGGAGTATAGAGAGTGTTACAGCACACTGTACTAATGTGGCGTAGAAAAGGAGAGCAGTAAAATAGGGTCGGGCGATCGTGGCGCCGGCATGAAAGAAGGGAAGCACGGGTATTGACCCTTTTCGCGGCGCTCCCGTGGGCGCTGCCATGTTTGATCACGTGGTGACTAGTCCATTGCTTGCCTCAGCCGCCTCCGTTGCCTCCGCGTTTACAATGCAAGCGCGTGACGCCGGAATCGCTGTTTGGACGCGTATCGTAGACGGTGACTGCGTGCACGACACGAAGCTTTGACCACAGCTTTAGAGGACATGTAAGTGCTTTCAGAGCTCATTAAGCCTTGTCCGTACGGCGTGAGCAGCGTATACGGTGCTTGTACTAAAAGCGGGGCTAGAAATGTATTCCAAACTGTCCAAACTTTCCGCTTATGAATTAAATCGGGATCAGTGCGCTCTGCGTTCTTTATTTGGCAAACATTTTGAAACAGCGGCTAGTCATATTTCTGACTCAGTAGAGTTCCTCGGTGCGGCCACTATCTGATTGTTTATTTTCAGCGTAATCACTCGCGGGTGTGCTCTGCTGCGATAAATTTGTTGTTGCTGTGCACAAAGCTTGTAATTTAAATGTTCTGTACTTTGTGGTAGCTCGTAGCAAATACGTATTATCGCTAGTCCCTCGCTTACTCTGTGGACCGTCACGAAACATTCAGCTTCCAACATTCGTGTCTTGTCGGTGTAGTCGCCGTCACTCATGCTTCGGCACATTGATTCAAGTGCGCGCCTATTCACTCACACGTTGGCGATAGGGTGGGCGTAAGTTTTCGTGCGAGTAAGGGTGGATGTGTGTAGATAGCGTGCGGGAAGCTTACTATGCCAGTAAGTGGCACTACTTCCTTTTGTAACGAGCGGTACTCCCTCTTATGTGCCGACGTTCCGGAGTTGAAGTCCTTTCTTTGGAGGTTATCTATGCAGCGCAGGCGGTTGGATTATATTTTTGTATCCTTAAGGAAAGCCGTGCCTCGCGAAGGGCGGCAACACAGGCAGTCCTTATGTGGCAGCGGCGACACAGGTCGATTCCATTCATTAATATGTGAATCACTATTTTTGCAGCGAACTACCGCACACGTCTTCCCTTTATCGTTACACATTTTGCAGCTTGATTTGGGCATAGTGCATTAGCGCACACCCAGTTGCATTTTTGCCAGCTGATCGCACAGTAGCAGGGTAGAAGCAGTAATGGTTTCGTATTCGTGCGCATTCGCTGAGGCAACGTATGGCGCGCGGCCGAAAGCGCCATCTCGTTCCTGTAGAGCAAACTGCTCCGCGAAAAGGGTCAATATGACACGCTCCAGTGTGTTCATGGCCATGGCTTCTGGGTGAAGTGTCACGCCGGGCACAGCTTTCGACCTGCTCCATGCTTCTCACAGTAAGCTTTACAGGCATCTTCCTGTTCGTTGGTGGACGCGTCGTCTTGTGTGAGAGGCGGGAAAAAAAAATATCTGCCCAGTCGCGTCCAACGAGAAGCATTATAAGGAAGCAGAGGCATGTAGCGCTCTACCTGAATGATATTGAAAATTCTCATAAGATCGGTCAAGACGATGAGAACAGAAACCGATGCCACTAGAGGAGAGTCGAACCATGGGTAAGTGGGCCAAGTATGCGAGCAAGTATAAAAAGGAATGGGGGCAAGACCCCGAGCTCAAAGGTGCAGTCCTGGTGCTTTTACTTATAGATGGTTTGCCCGTAACGTCACAGATGCAGGTACTCATTGTGCTAATATCGAAACATGTTTGCCACGATGACATCACTGCACCACGTCCCATGAACATCACCCACCGTGTTAGCTTAGCAGGTGAGGTGTCGCGCTGCTGGCTCGAGGATGCGGGTTCAATTACCGGCCACGGCGGCCAGATTTCGATGGAGGTGAAATGCGCGAACACCCGGGAACTTACATTTAGGTGCCCGTTAAGGAACACCAGGTGGTCAAAATTAATCCGGAGTCCCCCACTGCAGCGTGGCTCATAATCATATCGTGGTTTTGGCCCGCAATATCCCAGCAATTATTATTATTAGCACATGAACAAGGTTTGCTTTTTGACAGTAACCGGTTCTAGCAGGATTACCACTGCTATTATCACTTTGTCGTTTACCTTTGCTCTCTGTGCGCCGTCGCGGCTTTTACCATTTCGAGCGAGTTACGTTGGGGACATGCTCGTCGCCGAAAACGACTGCGCGCTTTCTACACTGATGTGCCGTATTGCACAGTAATCTTTTAAAGCTTCGCTTACACCGACTCAGGCAGTGAGTGGCATCTGTCGTCTCTCACTTTTATATGCATGTTCTTGGGGTGCTAGAGACCTAAGATGGCGGCCAGGTGGATGTAAATGGAAACTATATAGAGTGTGTCCCAGCTAACCCGAGCCAAGCTAATTGAGAAAAAAAAAGAGAAAACAAGATAGGACGATGAGAGAATAAAGCACGTTTTGCGCAAACTGGTGAATGTTTCGGTTGCCATTTCGTACCTAATTGGAGAAAATGATATTACTAATTACTTGCGCATCACATTCGAAAGTATCATGCCCATTTGTTTCGATTTCGCTACGTCTTTCTTTTTTCGTCCTCTGCGGCGATTTACTGGTACTTGAGAGCTTCCTGGGCCAACGAAAAAGTGTTCTGCGTGCAAGCACTGTGTCGCTGTTGTTGATGTCAAGGATCGACCGTCAGGGACTTTTTGTTACGACGGGTTGTGCAAAAAAAGATTGCCGTAGTCGAATGCGAAAATAAATGTATGCACAAATAAAAATGCAAATAAAAATGACTATATTTGGCTAGTTCTTACAGCGAAGCTGTTAAGGGCTCGCTCTTCGATGGTCGCATCCGGATGTAGAAAAAAAAAACTCATTCGTCGTATGCTGTATGTGCGAGTGAAAGTGCGCGAGGGACGCGCGCTTTCACGGGGAGAGAACGCACGGCAGAGAGCAAACGCGACTTCTTCCGTCGCGCGAAAGGCCGTGGGTTTCTAAACGTCGCTTCCCCTCCCTCTCTCCCGTCCCCCCACAGCCTTTCGCACGATGGAAGTCGCGTTTGCTCTCCGCCGTGCGTATCTTGCGACCGGGCGCGAGGGGAACTGGTGACTCAATCTCCCACGCGAAAGGACACCGCGAAGGCAGTGCGGGAGCGAGGGGTTGCGGCTTCTACTCTGCGAGCAACTTGTACTTTGAGCGGCGCCGGGCGGTCGCGCGCACCGTATCTTGAAAGCGATCTGCAACACGGCTTCTACCTTTGTACGCGCTGTGCTTTCGCCGCTCAGTTTCCGTTGAAGCGAAAGACCGCATGAAGCTTCGCTCGCTGCTGCTGGCGCGCTTGCTCACGCCAGCGTTTTGACAGCGGTTGTGTGCGGTCACACAAACAACGCACAGAACTGTTGTCGACGGCGGCGGCGTTTTGCTTGCGTTCGCACCAAACGCGCAGCATTACATTTCACATGAAACACCGATCACAACAGGCTGTAATCTGTCCAAACAATTCATGCGAGTACATGTTTAACAAATGATTCATACTCATTCATGACACCATATCCGCTCAGTACACTTGGCCTGAGCGCATGAAAATCTGAATTAACCACAACATGCTACCTTGACTAAGTCAAAGGCACACACATCTATAAACGCTAAAAAATAAATTGTTCAAAACATATTAGAGAATATTATCTCATTGAACCATGCCACATATTGCAAAAAAACGAGAGAGACAAAAATTTATTTAGAGAAAGGCAGAGAGGTCGGCCTGAGCTATAGCTTGCTCTGGCCTGCTACTCTACACTGGGGGAAAGAGACAGGGAGAAAAAGGGCTGTTGAATGATGATGCTGATGAGAATGTGTTCATGTAAAAGTTCACAATGTTGTGACATCTCTACAACCGTGCGTCTAGCCCAGCGGCCTGTGGAAAGGCTATACCGGCACTTGTAATCAAAGCTGCGCTGTGTGCAATAGGCCAAGGACCCAAATGAAAAGCACCAATATGAATGTATTGCGGTGAAGAAATTGGCAGCACTTGGCATAAGGTACTGTGCCACATGACAAGTAAAACACATGATCAGACAGCACCAATTACACGTTCATGGAATCATGCTCATCCTTGAACACCCTGGGGCACACCATGTCGCTGCCAGTTGAGTCATTTGTTCCAGCGCACTGACCACCTCCATGTCTTCAGCTGCTCGGACATGCTTTGCCAGTTGTCACTGTTTTTGTGCAATGGCAGACTCCAGTGATGTGCCCCGCAAGCAGCACCTTCCCCCAAGGTTGCTGCTGCATCGATTACAAACTGTACCTACTTACTACAGCCTTCCAAGGCATTGCACCTTAGTGCTGACCTGTCACCACCACCCAATGCATCCTAATGGGGAAAATAAAAATATTATTGGATAGAGCCCGCACAGCAAGGTGCCAGCCTGGAGGTTGCCTTACTGTGGGATACCTCACAGCACAGTCTGGATGTGTAATCTGACCCATCCTGGAAGTATGTGTTCACACTAAAGGCCAGTTACCCCCATATTCTAAAACGTTCCTTCACCTCGACTCAAGAAAGTGCAGGCCAGCACTGCCCCTCGAAGGAAGTAGTCACTGTGCTTCATTGACACTCCACAGCAATACTTTAGAAGCATAGTCCTCTTCAGTTGAGGGGCGGCGCTGACCTCAACGGGCGGAGTGGAGGAAGAGCTTCGAGTGAAGGATCGTTTGAGAGCTAGGGGTTAGTAAATTACCCTTCTAGATTACAAAAAAAGAGAAACTTTTACCGCGAAAAGTTGATTGGTAATCTCGAAAACACGAAAAAACTAGACAAGTGGTGACGCCGCCTTGAAGTTCCAGCACCAGCTTGCTGTGACGTCATGGATACTGACAACAACTATTCGGGCCAAGTTAATTTCTTATTCGTAAAGATGGACAACATTGTAATTCTAAATTATAAAGGAGGAAAATAAACTTAAAGGGGCCCTGAACCACTTTTATTGAAGTGGAGAAGGGCATTTGAAGTGAAAATGGGCTATTTCAGAAATGCTTGGCCCCACAATAAAGTACTTCAATGTGTTAAGCAGAAGTGGAGTTATTGGCAACCAAACAAGGCCTCCGCTGTGCTCCCGTTCCTTCAATGCCTTGCACTGCGATCGCTACGGCAGAGTGTGGCGTGGCCACAACGCTCCCTCCACCTTCTAATTTCACCGTGGCGCGTAGTTAAAATTTCATTTTGGATGTTATTGTAGATGCCACGAATTTCAATTTTGGTGCCTACGATGCGCTAAATGTAAGCCAAACGCAGCTGTCCTCAGCGAGCTGCAGTGCTCTAGCCAGTGGACTCGTGGCGGTGGCCGCGTTATCTACGCAACGTAGCCAACCGTAGCTACCAATAGCAGCCACGTATAGGAATGTGCTTATTACGAAATAAAGCGTCCAGGAGAAAGTGAGGAGCAGGCTACTGTTTGAAAAGAGAGCGTTTGAGAGAGAAAGGTGACTTCGCGCTCCACTTGCGAGCTCCACGCACTGCGTGTATGACAGCAAAATTTGGATGAGGTGTTCATAGCAGCACATTGTTACCTGCAGGACTATGTTATTTCACCAAGCCCGAGGGGATGGTTCAGGGCCCCTTTAACAAGTCTCGGGAGCTCTAACCCCTTAATCGTTTCGGACGAGCACAGCTCGTCTTTGCTGAAATGCCCCAAAACCGTTTTGGACGAGTGTAGCTAGTACGCTCGAGATATCTCCTTTTGAGCGTTTTGAACAAGAAACGCTCGTTTGCCGGCTAGTTGGTGCGTCGCTTCGCAGATGGCAGCACTGGGCAGGTAATTTATGTTTTTTCAACCGCCGTTACACATTTCTTTGGTGGGAAACTCGTGTTTAAAAAAATTGAAGTCCGGTGGACGCGACGCATGTGCTTCTGGTCCGTTGTCGCGGAAAAGAAGCATTTTGCCGTCGCCCAGCTCTTTGTACGATAATGATTCAGAAACCGAAGTTTACTTCGTTTCTGGAAGCGAAATAGTAGCGATGACTTGAACGTAACAGTTGAATTATCAGATGAAGAAGAGTGCTCATAAGACACTATTGCGAGTGCGCGTCATTGGTGGCGCATCGATGTGAAGGACATCCCCACGAAGGCTCCTCGGTTTCCGTTTTTGGGCGTCCCTGGTAAGGCATTCACTATAACATTGCCTCATGACTTGATAAAACTTCCCAAACAGTGCTCTTGCTGTTTTTCTGCTTTTATTTGTTGATTACCAGCAGGTAGCTGGCCTCCTTTATCATGAGCAATAATAAACTTTAATATGCTAATTTGACTCAGTATGTGCTTGAAATTTTTTTCAACACCGAAACCTTGCTTTTTAGAAGGAAAATATTCAATATCAAGTTTTTTTTAAAATAAGCAGTTTGGGTGCAGAAATTGTCAAAATAATAAAACGGTTATGGGGTTAACAGAGCCACAACGGCTTAAAGGCAAAAAAATACTTCGAAATTTGCAACATCACACTGACGTAGAGGTCCTGGGGTTTGAGGCACAAAATTTGAAAAATGAAACTTTGATCTTCATTTTCTTTTATAATTATCAACCTATTACCGCGAAATTTACGAAAATAGAGTTCTTAAAGAATACTTTATTGATCTAAACTCATTTAGTGTTTCTCTTTAAAGTCCCATTATATGCCGAGGCAACACCTAAGCTGCGAAGGAAACTGTAATACGGGACTGCAGATTATAAAGTACCTGCAAGCATTTTTTAAAAATGTAGTTAAACTAAACCTGCTTAGTGATCGCTTAGATTATGTTGTCATGCACGTATCCATTAAATATTACACCTCCGAGCAAGGAATGTATTGGCTTATCCAAAACATGGCGTGCCCTTTCTGGCAGCCATTTTAAATTGCTATCATATTTTCAGTAAAACAGTGATGCAGGAGCTGAAAATGACTTCTTTTGGCTTTGGACAAAAATCACATTGAAGAAGTTGACACCCATTTTTAAGAACTTACTTCTGTTCAGCCCGATAAAAAACATTTATCAATTTAATTGTGCATAGACTGCTAGGAGAGTTACTGTGACATGCATAAAAGGTTAATCTGTGGATGCTTGGAGATTTTTAAAAATTCATTTTTTTAAAATCTTATACAACGCCTGTGACATGTATGTGACGGGTACTTCAATAAGTTGTTTTCTAATATACAGAAGTTTCTCGTCTTGCCGGATATTTTATTACATCCCGGTGCCACCTTAGAAGTGCACAAATGGTGCTCGCTGGATGCCGCAAGGCAAGTGAGCAGTAACGATAATCATGAAGGCAGCTGGAAGGGGAAAGCAGAGCAAGCACACATGGAACAAGCAAACTGCAATGCTAAAGCAAAAATAATTAGAACAGGGCTGCACACAGTATGATGTGACACTGCTTGGAATTTTCAAAATATCTGGAATTCAGGAAACAGTACGACAGTGTTTTCCCCAATGTTAATAGAGAACACCTTTGATGAAAAGAAGAGTGCACTTGACAGCAATTACGACATTTAGTACATTGATGTGACAGCACATGGTATGCAAGCAGTTTTAATTGCTGTTTATCACTGCTGACTACTGCACATTGTTTCGTGCAACTTTTCCTACCAATTAAAAAAAGTATAATTTTTTGTTTAATAGCATCACAGTAATTTCCATACGTTTGATGAAGTGTATTTTCATTATCTCACAAGCGAAGGCTTGTAAATATTGCGTGGCAATCTTTTCTCACTAGTATACTTTCGTATTTTGTGTTTACACTACACTGGCAGTTAGGTGAAAGAAATCGAAATGCAAATCTATGCAAATCTGTATTCAGCCATAAGCATCTATCCTATCAGCTTTGAAACAATGGTGTCGAATACAAAATAAAGCCTCTCCTTGAAGGTGAAACTTCAGATTTTGTGGCAGTTGGCACATAAGTAGCACTACGACCGGGGAGTTGCAGAATTCTTTTGTTAAATACTGGAACTCTCCGTAACAAGAGCCTGCCAGGTAAAGTGGTTACTGCCAATGGCTGGGTCCCTGCCTATCGGTGGGGTTTCGTTGTATTTAGTGATCTCGGTTGTATAGAGCCATCAGTTTGGCCCTAGTTGGTCAGGCATATATGGTCCATCGAGGGATGTCCGAGGCCCGGCTTAGTGGTCCAGTCAGCACTTTAGGTCAATGGAAAGTGGTGAGCATACCAGGTAAACAACTAGGTCCTCAGTCGTTACTAAATAATATGTTACGCTACATACATATATCACAAATCTAGAACTGGTGCTATCCAACCTTTACCCCACAGTTAAGTTTGATATATCAAAAAATAGCATACAATTGACATAAAGGCAGGTGACACCTAATGTCACTTTAAGATTTATACACCAGCTGTCCATTGTGTCAATCCCATGCAGAATTGTGGAATCTCTTGCATCGCAGAATTTTATTTATTCGGCAATCATTTTGAAGCTACACATAAAGTTGCGTTGGTACAGCCAGACGACTGTGGCCAAAGGATACCTCTAAGCCAGCGTTCGAACGAAAAAGATGTCGCCATAGTCACCATGCAGTTTTTGTTTTCTTTAAAGAGGGTCACAGCCAGCTTTCTACACAACCAAGTAACCTTTGACAGAGACTGTTTTTGAATCTGCGTAGTTACGTTGCTTGCATGCAACAGCGTCTCGCAGGATGTTCAACTCTCGCATGCAAATTCTGCAGTACCTTGTTGGCCTTTCACCGTAATCCTGTTAGAAATGTATTGACACAAAAGGTAATAAATGGAAAAAAAGCACTGCTTACTTGTGCGCGAACCAGACTGCACTGTTCTGCAAGACTTGTAAAGCCATCTGTCCTTCTGAACATGATGTACCTCATAAACTTCGCATTTGCGGCTTCTGAGCATGACAAAATCCAGAGACATCTTGGTTTTTCACAAATCGCTCTCGAATGTTCAAAGGACAGTGCGCGACTTGCCGCCGGTCACACGCAAGGTTCGCGCGCGCAGTTGATGACACCGTACTGGCGCAGACGTGAAGAAAGAAAGGCAATAGAATAGGTCTGGCCTAAACTATGGAAGTGTTCAGAATTTATAAACCAGCGTAAAGCGGACGAGGGCACAGACGTCTTCATATTGCAGTCGCTTTTTTTTTTTTTTTTTGACGACAACCACTGATTCCAACTGCACGAATAACTGCACAATGAAATAGTGAAGTTTATTACTTATAGCAGGACGAATAATACTCTTCTTCAAGCTCGTACAATTCAGCAGACATGTCGTCCCGCAGTGCCATCAACCGCTGATCGCAGTCCATTTGAAAAGCACAGTAGCGCTGACTGTTCTGGGCAATGGAGTCGTTCACAAATGGGAAGTCATTGAGGATCAGGTACTGTTTTATGTCTGATATTAATTTCATCAACGACTCTCCAGCGCGGACCTGAGAAAAAAGAAATTAAAGGGATTACTACATGCGCTCTTCCGATGTGCACCCGTTTAGAGCCTTCGAGGCGTACTCACAATGTTCGCAGCTCGGACGGTCATTTCATAGTGGTCCTGTATTCCCTGCAGAGGTCTCAATACCTGTCCCTCGTCTTCGAGAGGCACACGCGTGGATTTGATGATTTCCGTAAAATTGTCGACCATAGATTTCATGTCATCCTTGAGTTGTTTGGTGTAAGACTTCAACAGGGCTTCCTTGCTTTGACTGAGTCCCTTTGCTTGTGCCATCCTGCACGTACACTACTTAAGTACTGTCATGAAGTTGGTCCAGTAATTAAGAGTACACGAAACTTTGGGAAGAGAGTACGATTTGGCTACGGTGGCTAATTTGGCGGCGGTAAAATCGATCGCGCACAAATCGCAGCACAACTGATGATGATCCCAATGCCTCCTCTAAAAAAAAAACTTTCACAGGAGGCATTGGTGAATCCATAGAGTTTTTCACTATAACACTCCACTGGTGCGTTATATTACAGTGTACTAGAATACTTTGTATTTAAGGTATTCCAGTACAGTGTAGTTATATTAACTCTATGACTGGTGCTAATCACGATGGTGCTAATGGTGTAAGGAGTGTTAGTCCCACTAAAAATGGCGCCTGCTTTTCCGAAACTATCTCTACGTTGTTGCTACAAAACAAATTCCACATATCTTTTTGAATATTACTTTACCATACAAAATTTAGTGCAGTACATTAACGTGAACTTAGATAACATGGTGAGTTAATTGTGTTATAAGCTTTTAGTATGCAGCGCCGCAGTTGACAGAAAAACAGGAAAGTATCCGGGTAGGCGATAGGACAGGCCTGGGACAGGCTTCGGCGCACATGGCTGCGCCCAGGGACGCCGCTTGAAGCGAGCATGGAGGTTCCCGCGGCGTGCGTCAAATCCATCTCGCAGCGCTTGTGCCGGTCACGAGTAGGGTGCGTTTTGGCCTACGGTGGCAGAAGACGCCCCTGCGTACTCTACAGGCTCAGTAATGCGAGGCACGCTCACGGAGCGTCCACATTGGGCGAGCATCACACCGAAGTTCTGCTCTCCAACGAGTGAGTCGCGCGACGGCGAGCGGAACCCATTTCGCTGCGATCGCACGTGTGAATAGTTTGCTCGAATTAAGTAACACGACTACATAAGCCGTACGTCTGTTGCCTGTTGCGCGAAAAACACGTTGAGTGACTCGGGTGTCGCGGTGTGTTGTGTTGCTTGGCTCTCAGCCTTCGCAGTTTGGTTTCTACCGCTAGTTTGCAGCGGTGTGTTTGAACATGTTTGAACTACTCAGTGGAGTCATTAACCGGAAAGTGATTTGAACAGGGGCGCGTGCTCAACACGGAGTTGTGCTTGGAAGTTGGGATCAACTAGGCATCGATGCATTGGTGACGGGAGCTTTGGTTCTGAACTACGCTCGAATGACGCAACGGGAGCTGCGCTGAGCGTGGGATTTCACGCTCAGTGTAGCTCACCTTAAAAAAAAAAAAAAAAAGGAAAGAAAAGAAAACAACAGCAACAACAACACCCAGCGAACATGACTTAGTCGCTCGAAATTTGGCGTTATTATTCCGTCTACTGAAACTTGACATGCGTGGTGTGAATCCGAAACTTTAAATAGCATTACGTGTTTGCCGTGTTTCGCAACATCTACTCAATCTTTTATTTTGACCTTTTTTGTTGTTTATTTAAATTAACGCCTCCTTAAATTGAGCCGCAACATGGCAAGCTTCAGTACGCCGATGCCCTTAAGTTTCGCGAGATGTCGACACAGGCTGTTTCAGATGACGCAACTTGCACTGAGCCATCTTCTGACCCTTCGTGCTCTCCGTGTCGCATTTTTTTTTTCTGTTATAATGTTTCTGTAGTCACTGAAATTTATCGCCAATGCACATATTATTTGCCAGCAGTAAGATACTGTTCTTAAGATCGGACATCCCATGCACTCATTGCGTTGCGTACTCGCTCTTGCGATTTCATGTTTTTCATATTTGTTTGACGACTTGCTTCAGGCATCGGATGTCACTGAGAAATTAAAATAAAGGTTGTCTTTTAAATGATCATGCCTCTTTGTTAACCTATAAACTGCTAACGTAGTTTTGGTCAGATTGACTCATGTCGTGTTGTTTTCTGCCCTGATGCTCACATACTAAGGAAATGGGCAATCCTATGTTGAATTGGTTCACAGAGAGCACAAAGAAATCAGTCTTATATGCAGTTGACTCATATCTTGAATACATACTATAATATATCCTTAGCCTCCACGATGCATTCACACCCTCTTACGTTTTCTGTTACTTGAAACTGCTTGCACCAAGCATTTACTATTTCGAAATAAGTTTGTGTCCTCTCTTACATCAAGCCCCGCATTCATCTGAAAGTCAAATCACCCTCGTCTGGATCCCAGCACACGCCGGCGATGTCCACCCGCACCTCACCAACCTCAACGAGGTTACACACTGCGTAGCTTGAGAACTAGTCAACCGTGCCGGAGACGGTGCATGTGCACCCACAGGACGCGACCGCCTTACAAGATACAACCACCTTGTGAAGTCATTTTACCTCGAAAGAAGAACCTTTCCCACCTCTCCCCGCAAGTTAAACAGAGCACAGGCAACCACCCTTCGCCTGTTACAGACCAATACATACCCCTCCCTCAGACGCTATCACATCATATACCCCGACATCTACCCAAGCCGCACGTGCAAGATCTGTAAAACTCAATCAGCAACACTCCCCCACATGCTATGGGAGTGCAAACATCAATACCCAGACCTTCATCCCGTGACCCTCTCGTCGAGATGGCACGCCGCCCTGCGCAGCTCCCATCTTGACGACCAACTCTGAGCTACCCAGCAGGCCTACGAAGTGTTCGAAGAGGCAAGACCTTGACGTCCCATCGTAGGAGGCCTAGGCCCAACCGACTAAACTGCTGGTTCTCAATAAAGTTCACTCTCTCTCTCCAACATGTTCACATGGCCACGATAAGAAGGACGTAAACCACCTACTCCTTGACTGACCTAAGCACACTGCACATAGACAGTGCCTTAACTGAACACGAACTGCATTTATTTGACTCACATTGGCCTTTTTCACTTGCCAAGGGGTTAGGCCCGTGGCCATCAGAAGTGCATCACAAAGCAATGAAAGCACTTCCACTCTTTCGAAGACGCTAGTATACATGAGGAATATAGACCCCACATGTGTAGTTGAGTGTTTCGTTTGTGCCTATGTAATCGTCTCTTAATCGTGCATTTATAACAAACTTGCATACCTCTGACGTATGAGGAATTGAACTGTTCGAGGGGGCTTTCACCTGTAGTGTGATGCACATTCTTGATTTATTTAAATATTTTCTATCGCAAGGATTTGTATTCTGAAAATGTAAAAGTGAGGTCTTTTTTAATAGCCAAGTCACGAGATGTAGCCATTGCCGTTGAATGGCAACTACTACTTCATTTATTTTTATTTCTGTAAGAGTCAAGCAATTCTGTGATTCACCTGCAGATATAAGACAACTGTACAGTATGTAAAGGCTGAGTAGTGTTTGTAAATGTTGATGTTGTGTCATCGTCAAAACATGGCAAACGGCGCATTTCGACAGGGCTAAAGATGTATGAACAGAACAGCTGGTCTATGTTTGCCGTGATCAGTGTAAACCAAATAGCCCTGTTCAGAAGTCCCATTTTGCCTCTGTATTGTGCATGTAAGGAAGCTCACTACACATAAAGCATACTTTAAGTTTATAGGAAGCATGTTTTGGTAGGCACTTGCGGCGTTTTTGATAACACTTACTCAAATGTTGCAGTCAAACGCTCAAGCTGTCGGCGGGGCGACTGGCCAAGTTTGCCGATGGCTCAGCAGTTGCGCAAATCGGCGATACTTCGGTTATGGTCACTGTGGTCAGCAAACACAAACCATCCTCGTCGGCATCCTTCTTACCTCTGGTGGTATGTAATAGCTTAACCACACTTCTAGTATTACCAGGATGTTACCAAGTTGTGAAGCATTGGGGGAAATGCATGCCGCTGTAGCCCATTGGATGTTGTGCTGCTGGGATTGAGGTCGCGGGTCCGATCTAGGCTGCAGTGGTTGCATTTCATTGGCAGTGAAAAGCAACAACGCTCATGCGCTTATGTTTAGGTGCACTTCAAAGAAATCCAGGTTGTCAAAATTAATTTAAGAGCCACCCCACTATAGCGTGCCTCATAATCAGACAGTGGTTTTGGCATGTAAAACCCCAGAATGTAATTTTAATTTTCTTAGCATTGGGGAAAATGTTACCTGAAATGCCACTGCTAAGAATAAAACGGTGAATTTTAAATACTCTAAAATTTATTTGCTAACAATTTCTCCTGTAATTTTACATGTTTGATACATCGTAATCATTCTTGTGCCTTGTCCAATGTTGCTTTTGTATGTCTTCTTCTGTTTCATTGTTACACAACGTTTATTCTTTTTTATTTTTCTTATTGACAAACAATGTTCTCCTAAGTTCAGTTCAGTTTATTTTCCTTAAAGACCCCTGACTTCAGGGGTGTTTAAGGAAAACATACATATTACATTACATAAGTGGGGTGCACCAAAATGACCAGCTACTTTTCTCCACACTGTAGTCCTGGACAAACGAAATACACGCAGGACATGCACGTTCTGTCTTGCCTTTGTCTTCATCTAAAGTGCCTGCTTGTTTAAACCTGCACAGCTGAAGCTACGGGACAGGGGTTCGGAACATACACTTTTGCAAGGCATTCTTCTATCTTTGCCTCTTCTCCGCTTGATAAAGTCCGCTTTAAAAGCTCAATTACAAGTTCTGTGGCTAGAAATTAGTCTCTGTCCTCTAACCAAACAGTAATGCTGTTTCAGAAAGGCAATCTACCAGTGAAGGCCTAGGTTAGCGTCTGTGTTTAAAGGGACACTAGAGGAAAATATTAAGTCTGGCTAGATTGAAAGATTAGGCTTCTGTAATAACGAATTCATCATTCATGGTGAGAACAGAGCTTTTCTAGTCGAGAAAATGACCAAAGTGGAAAATTGCAGTATTGCTACCTGCTGTGGACAAAGTTACCTATCACGTGTTGTCAGCACTGGCCGATCCACAGAAAGCGGTGTAGTAGGAGGGTCACCTGAAAACTATGTCAACTCGTCCGGTCTGGCGCAGGCGGACCAAATTGAGGAGCAGCTGCGAGGCCATTGGCGGCAATTTTCTACGCAACAAAATCATGTATTGGGACACAGGAAACGTTGATAGACTTCTAGATGAGTAATCTAACCATCTAGCTCGACCTAATATTTTCCTTAGTGTCCCTTTAAAGATGTCAGCAATTTGGTACATGCATACACACCCTTTGAGATTTTCTAGGAAACTTGGAGGGGGGAGCGGTTAATGCGTCCTGCCTGTCCTGTCACCAGCTCCTTTGTCAGATGCCACCCTGGAAAGATTGCATAACTCTTGTATTGATGAAATTAGGAGAGAGAAAAAAGAAGCAGTAGCCAGGCCGTTTCTATCGGTGCGGCCCCAGTTTAGAAACACCACATAATCCTCTGCCGTCCCTGGCTGTGCTTCCCTTCTTTTGATACCAATTCTGTAACTCTAATAGACCGCCGGTTACCTGTCCTTAGCAGGCACATGGCCTGCCCAACCCCATTCCTTCCTATTAATGTCTGTTCAACTGGTATATTGGCTACCCCTGTTTGCTCTCTGATTCATGTCGCTGTCTTCCCGTTTCTCGATGTTACGGCTATAATTTCTCATTTCGTTGCTCATTGCACTATTCTTAAATTCTATTGAATTTTTTTTGTTAGCCTCCAAGTTTCTGCCTCATATGTTAGTAACAGCAGAATGCAATGACTGTACACTTTTATTTTCAAGGATAGCGGTAAGCTGCCGGTCACGACTTGGTACCTAAATACTTACCGTATTAGTAATCTTCCTTCATACTAGGTTCTTTTCAAAAATTTCTTCGGGAATACATTCATTGAAAGAAGCTTCATTCATTCTAGTGTGTTGCTTTGTATCAAGGCAAGATGTTTCAGGGGCTGCTTTAATATGCCACTGGGCTGTCATTACCTGTTATCATTTCATAGTGCTCCTTTAACATTCATTTCCTGCGACCCATCTTCCTTTTCAGGTCGATTACCGGCAAAAGGCTGCAGCTGCTGGCCGGATACCGACAAACTTTCTGCGGAGAGAACTAGGTCCCACGGAAAAAGAAATTTTGACAAGCAGAGTTATTGGTGCGTATGAAAGACATGTTCTGTTACAACATGAGTGGTGTGCACGGTCTGAGCCTCGGGCTTGAGTGTGACACCGTGTCGTCCACTGTTTGCTTTTTCTTCTTCTTTTTCCCTTTTTTTTCCCCCTTCACGTCACATAGTGTTTTATTTTTAAAGTAATTTTCATTACTCATAGCACCTTAGCCCATATAGAAATGAAGTGAAGTATGGCAGGAAGCAAAGGCCTCCAAACTCTCTGCCAGATGCCCGAACCAAATCTAATCTAACTAATCTAATCTGAACCTTGACCCAGTAAGGTAGCTCAGTGGCAGTGGGGTTTGTCTGCTAAGCACAAGGCAGTTTGTTTGATTCCCTGTCATGGCAGTCGCATTCCAATGGGGGTGAAATGCAAAAAACACAGCTACGTATATTTAGGTGCATTTAAAAGTGACGTTAAAGAGGACAATAAATTTAGCTTCATTAATTACCCTTCTACAATCAATACCAAAAGCAGCCAGTCTTGCTGTGAGAAGAGGCTTGGCAAGCCAGAAAGAACGCAAAAAAAAGATTAACGAAAGGTGGCGACGCTGTCGTTAGGTTCCCGCACCAGTTTGTTGTGACGGCATGAATTTAGACGGCGTCTGCTAGGGCCTAGTTAAATTTTTTTTTTATCACTAAAAATGGCCTCTATTGTATATCATAAAAAAAGCCAAACACTCAACAATTTTCAAGGACTATTACTGAGCCGTAGTTACCCGTATACGAGAAAATTACATTGAAATCCACGTACCGTCATAATTTTATGGTAAAATCCCGTCGATGGGATTTTGGTGCGAAATTTCAAGAATGGAATACATTCATTTTCTCTTCTGTAATGAAACTTTTGTGGCAGAATTAAGGAAAATGAAGTTGGAACAATACTTTATCAGTGTAAATTGGTTTAACTCTTTCCTTACCACGGGGAAATTGGCTGTTTTTTGTATGTTTGAGTTGGGAATTTTTTGTGCAACAGCCAATAAGTTTACAGTGTCATGCAGTATATAAAAGTGAAGGTAAATGAACGTGCTTCAAATAATATTTATTTTAAAAGAATACAAAAAATATTATTTGCTTAAAAAATTCTTAACAAAAAAAGAACAAATATTTTAAGGAAAAATTGCAGTAAGAAGTAACATCACTGGCAAAAAAATTTTTTTGAGTAATTCCAAAATATAGAAATTGTTGATATATCCCTTGGCAACATTTATAAAGAATTATACCCATAGATAAAGTATCTTTGAGTTAAGAAAAATTACATGATGCATAGTGAAACATTCAAGTTCTTGGTTGGTCCTACCTACTATTTTTTTTTCAAGAAAAACATTAATTTACAGCATAATATTATATACAAAACATGAGTACTAAATGCACATTTCAAAAGTACATTTCGGAAAAGAAACAGTAATTACAATATACGTAATAAAAATTACCAAACACAAATAATGAAATTGGCGGCAAACTTTCCTAATGATAGACATATCTTCAGAGAAAAAAATTCTCTACGTCGGTTTGTCAAGGATATGCGTCCGTGCATATTTGTTGGTGTTTATACATATAGCATGAACGACCTTCGCCGTAAAGGACTGGCGAAAAAAATCGAGAGCTCTCGCCAGCCATTTCGGACACCTACGGAGCGTCATCCCAAGGCCAATGCCCGGATCTCTCTAGGGCCAGAACTGGAGGCAGCACGTCTTGTACAAATGAAGGGGACCTACCATAAATAAAGAAAATAGTTTGGATACCAACAGGGCAACTGAACCGGCTGTAGATACCAATAAACAAAACGGGAGGCGAAAACGAAACTTGCCGGCGTGTAACAGCTAGTGTTCCCGGCTGATCTGCTGAAGTTTCTTCATCCGAACTAAACTCCGATGACGCGACATCGATGTCGGAGTCATCACTGCTTGAAGAGTCCAAAAGATCGCTTCTAGGATTGTCAGGATCAAGCAAAACTGCTTTCTTTCGAGCGTGCGCAGCACCGGATGTCGACTGCTTCACGCCGCTCAACCTTTAAGCTCACGGGCCCTTTAAAAATCTCCGCTGCGCGGTAACAATGTGAACTGCGCAAAAACGGAAACTCTACTTTCTGTACAATCACCGAGATGGCGTTACGAGTCCAGACGCACAGCAGTTTTTTTAAGATACGCGCTCAAAAACTTCGGTCACTGGTGATCGATGCCTAGTGCGGTGATAAAGAAAGAGTTAATGTTTCTTGTTAGTGTCTCTTTAAAAAACCCTCAGGTGGTCGAAATTGGTGGTCAGGTGTATATATATATATATATATATATATATATATATATATAGTGTGTGTGTATTGCTTTGGGTCATGAAATCTCAGAATTTGATTTCACTATTGACAGTGTTTGTGGTGACTGGTCATAACTTTCACATCCCTTCCTGCATTGCTGGTAAAAACGTGTCACATCTTATGCTCTCTTGCTATCAGGCAGATTCCATGCCATAACAGAGCACTTACATTTGCTGCACCTGCCTCAATTGTTGACTAGTATGAGATGCTGCTTTTTTTTTTTTCATCTTTTTTTTCATATTGCAGATCGATCGCTGAGGCCTCTATTCCCTGCTGGCTATTTCTACGAGACACAGGTGTGTTTGCTGTCATTCTCACTTACTATAGGTGTTAGCGTTGGTCTGAAAGCTTGCTGGTGTTTTGCCTGTTGTAAAAGTCTGATCTAAACAGAACTTCGAGAGCTTGAATTGATCAACATTGGGCGAACGAGAGAAGCCTCTTTCTGTAGCCATTCTCTAAAACAAGGGTGTAAAAACATATTACCAGACTTCAGTGATTCCGCTAACGCCAAACTTATTTACTGCAATAGAAGAAAGTTCTCACAGAAGACATGATTCTCGAGAACAAATTCCATTCAACGCACACAGTGCCGTCTTTTGTTTTTTTGCATCTTTTCTGGCTTATTAAGCCTCTTTTCACATAGTGATGGGCTGTTGTGCTTTTGCAGAAGCATGGTTCAATAATGCACCTCTTTCAATTCATTAATAACACTGTTGAAGTGTCTGGAACTTTTCACATGTTTTTTTTTTTTTTTTTTGCCGCCATAATGACAGCATTGCCGTCTGTCAGGGCGGAGTGCAAAAACGCTTGTTTACCATGCTTTGGGTACACGTTAGAGAACCCCAGGTGGTCAGAATTAATCCTAAACCCACCACTATGACGTCCCTCATAACCTACTGTGCATATTTGGGACGTTAGACTTCGCATTTCCAACATTGCCGTCTTTATGTTTCAGCTCGTCTGCAACCTGCTTGCCGTCGACGGCATCAACGACCCCGACATTGTGAGCCTCAATGCAGGTGAGGTGTGCAAGCGAGAGTGGCTGAAAGTTTAGCTTGACAGAGAGCTGTTACTGGTGTATTCGGTTTGATTGACGGCGACCATGTGATATCTTGACGCTGATCGAGCCTCGGACATTTCATGTAGGGTTGCCTCTTTCCTCTGCTAGGATAGCCGCATTATGATTGGTTCACGTGGTAGCCAGTGTTTCAACCAGATGAAGTGTGAGTGGTCATATTGGAAACGATGTGGCGACAAAATGCGGGCTCATGGATATACAAAGGGCACGATGAATTAAGAAGAAAACCGCTTGCAGTAGAACATTATGGCCATGTTTTGAAGATTAGGAATAAACAAAACATTAATTAAAGCATGTTATTTTGGAAAACTTTGTCAAAGAAAAATACTTGTGGCAATGTGATACAGCTATGCTCGACTGTAACCCACCAGTGAATACCCTTATATTGCAGGCTGCAGTCCTGCTTTGATTATGCAGTTAAACATCAATATAACGAAGTCGGTAAAATTGGCAGTTACTTTGTTATATATAGTGGAATTTCACTGATACGATCTTCACGGGAACTGGAAAATACAGCGTATCATCCAACGCAGGCCTGTAGCAAATTTTTGTTCAGGGGGGGGGGGGGGGGCGCACTTGCTGAAGGCCTTGACTATAAAGGAAAGCACCTGTTTTTCAGTAATTATTTTCGGTAAAAAAAACTGCAGTATATCAATGATGTGACTTTTTAAATACTAGAAGAAAGGGGGGAGGGGGGGCAGAAGGGTCGCCTCAGCGACCCTTCGGGAGTGCAGCCGCCCCTCTCTGTTTATCGGGCACCGACTGTCAAGTGCAGCGTCCTCTGCTCTTTTGTGATGCTCTGGGCCGCTTGCGCGGCGGCCCGTTTGGCCGATGTACTCAGCGCCATAGGACATGGGCACGGAAAGATCTGCTCGGTCTTGCACGTGGTGAGCAGCTGCTGACAAGTTTCTTTGTGCAGTGGGGTGGCTTGTCCTGCTGGAGAAGACCGTATTGTGCAGAATCGTATCAACAAGGTTCCACTGTAGAAATTTTGTTATGTTGAAATTCAACCTTTTAGGCAAATAAGTGCAGCCACTGACGAATTTTTGATGCACGGAAGGGGCCGCAACATTTTCTGAATTATCGGGAATCCGAAAAAACTTAATTTCAATGAGAAGAAAAAAAAAACCTTCCAGTTTTGTTGAATTTGAGTCGGCGATCTAAGTACTTAGTTGACCATATCTTCACATTGGCAGTGCAAACTGAAGCCCGCGACGCTTTCGCATCCACTCCGCCTCCGCAGCTGATAGTGTTGCCTGCAGTAGGATGGAGGAACGCTTCGCCTGCCTCTCGCTTCAACACATCTCCAAAACTCGAGATTACGTGACCTCCGGCACTGAATGCACTTGAAGTCTCGTCTCGCAGACCTTTGCACCCGGCTGCAGATTGCAGTGGCTGGGCTAGAGAAGAGAAGCCCCCCCCCCACTTGTGCGAGCTTGATCGCATTACTGTGCACTCCCTCCCCTGCATGTGCATCAAGTCACTGTCCTCCTTACTCATTTTGCCCTCGCATGCTTTTCCTCGCACCCAGAGCAGACGGGGTGCAATAGGCTCTTTTGCACTTGGTCTTTAACCACGACAGTTAGAGGGTCTTGCTATTACGCTGCACCACTTCAGCAGCCGCTCTCTGTTTTTAACCACGACAGTTAGAGGGTCTTGCTATTACGCTGCACCACTTCAGCAGCCGCTCTCTGTCGTGCGACGCATACTTACATACTTCATTATATCGAGAATTTCATTATGTTGTAGTTTGTTATATATCAAGCTTTTGCGGTAATTTCATGTGGTTTCTGATCTTGCTGACGTACTCCTTTATGCTAATTGTAAAGATGGCTTTGAAGATGGTAGGACACTGTCTTAAATTACCTTGGGTATTTCTCAATTGTGGTGGCCAGTGGCTGTGGCATTTGATTCCCAAGTTCGGTGTTCAATTTGTGTATGTAGTGGCAGCATCACAATGGGGTTGGAATATAAAAACACTCATTTACTGAGCACTGGTTGCACGTTTAAAGAACTCCAATTGGTCAGAAACAATCCAGAGGACCTTCAATCACATTGTCTCTCGAACATTCCACGCCAGCTCTCTTTAATTTATTACAACGTTTACGAATTTGGGCTCCTTACACGATTTTGCGAATATTGTGTCAAGTTTTTTTTTGAAAAAAAATGTTGAAAGACACGGTGGGGGGGGGGGGGGGGCGCAGTCTGGAAAAAAACATGCATACAAAGAAAAGCGAGAAATTGTGCTTGTTACCATCGTTTCCCTCTCTGTGGCAGCCCAAGACGCCGTGTGCTAGAGAAGTAGTAGGGTCGAACAAGTTCATTCATATTGCCAAAACAGGCCAAATTGGCAGCAGCAGAGTCGCTGTGTTCTCAGAACGATGTGTTGCTTGTCATTCTGTGCGGTTCCAAGTTTGCCGCTGCTTGCCTGCCATGTCTAAAGGTAAATCATTGTTAATAAAGTGCACATGTAGCCCCCGAAAAGGTGCGCGTTCAATGCAAACATGAAAAAAAAAAATTATGCTATTGCTTGCTGCTGTATTACAGCGTCAGCAGCACTGTCCGTCTCCGATGTACCTTGGAACGGGCCCATTGGGGCTGTTCGTGTGGGTCTGATCGATGGTGACGTAGTGATCAACCCAACACGGCGGCAGATGACGCAGAGCGTGCTGAACCTCGTTGTGGCTGGTGCTGAGCATAACCAGGTTGGTGAGTAGCCCTTTTGTTGTCCTTGTGGCTCGCTGAATAATTTACAGGCTTATCGAGCGATACTTTGGGTTCTTTGAGACTTTAAATAAAAGGCAATTGAAACACTTAAGTTACATGGGCATCTGGGAGCCTTTAGATGGATTGGACTCGGCTGCCTGTTGGCCGGTGCTGTGGTGGCAGCGTCAGTGGCTGTTGAGCCATTGGTGTACCGAGCAAAGAGGGTACGGAATGGTGTGGAACTCTTGCCGCTGTTTAATCATGGCAGTGTGTGCTCTTGCATGGGCTGTGTACTTATGTTCATGCAAACGGTTAGATACAAACATGCACAGATGCAAACAAACATGCACAGATAGGCAGCCCCCAGAAAGTGCGTGAAAGTACCCTAAGAATGCTTACGCATTGAAATTCATTTTGTTGAGTTTGAGAGTCCACGACAAAAGGTACAGTTTCAGGCCGCATTGACGATATCCTCATATCGGCGGTACAAAGTGAAGCAAGCCACGCTTTCACGTACAATCCGTCCCCACACCTGGTAGTGTTGCCCACAGTGGAACGGTGCTACCTTGAAAAGCGCTGGCAGCGAATGTTTATCTGCCTCACGTTTCAGTGCTTCTCTGAAACTTGAGATTATGCAACTTCCAGCATAGACATGTCGGAAAACAGCACATCATGCCTTGCCATCTCAGCTTGCCCAGTCTTCGCTCTAAAAAAGGCCGCACGGACTGCGTTTGCACTCAGCCATGCTGACAGCCGTGAGCAGCCACGGCTGTGCTAAACTTGGAGACTTAGGGAATCCGTTAACTTAGGGAACCCGAAAAATTTGACGTTGGCTGTACATGGGATTGGAGAAATCGGTTTGCTCGTCAAAATTATCTTTATGTGGTTTTGATGAGGTTGATTGCATTTAAAAGAACTTAATATGTACAAACGGTAGGTAGTGGATTTGTAACTTCTGCCGTCAGCTTTTCTTGAAAAATTATTTATAATTACAAATGTTCAAGAAACTTAAGTATGCAACAGGTGTGCAACTGCGTAGTTCGGCGATAAAAAAAATGTCGAATTTCTGTAAACTGCACCTAATAAGGCATCTGAAGCGGACAAAGTGAGTGTGCTATACACCCCTTGGAAACATAGCGTTAATTTGGGAAAACGACCTTTGCAAAAGCCTCGTAAATGTAACAGTTTCACGTGAACTGTAACTTCGTATAACGTTGTAGTTGGCCGCTTGAGATTCCTTTAACACATGCAGTTTGATGCAATGTTATGATATTTGTTCTTAATGCAGGGTTATGGATTTGTAAACTTTGTGCTTTTGTTTTCTTGAAGTTTACCAAATTACTGCAATTTTCGTAAAATAAAATGCAGGTCCTAAATAAAAATTCTACTTGCCAGAGTTTCTGGAATTTAGCTTTATCTCTCAAATGCGGCATATTTCATTCAAATCGGTCCAGCGGCTGCCTTATAAGAGCATTCCTGCGTTTCACATGTACATTTGAATAAGGAAAAACTGGAGTCGGCCTCCATCAAAAGCTTCTTCCTGAAAGGAAACATAGGTACAACAGGTTCCACGGTTCACATTACAGTCATGCTCGAAGCATCGGCGGACAACGTGCTCCTCCAGGACTTCCAGAAGGCCATCCGCTGTGGCGTCAAGGAGACGCAGCTCATCATCCGCCAGATCAAGGAGTTCCAGAGTGCCTGTGGCCGGCCCAAGCGCACCGTGGAGAAGCTGTTCGTCCCTTCAGCTGAGCTGATTGACGCGGCCAGGCTGTGAGTGCCTGCAGAAATCTTTTGCCACATCATAAGTTACAAGGCCACGCGAAGGTGCAACAATGAAACAAAGAGGAATTTATGCGAAAAGATTGGGACACAATGTGCTTTGCTCACATTTCTTTGCTTTGTTCTTGCATTTTTTTTTTACCTACTGCGGTGGTCCAGTGGTGATGGTGTTGCAGTGGCCGAGCTCGAGGTTGCGGACTAGATCCCGGCCGTGGGGTGTACTTTGATTGAGGTGCACCGTAAGGAACCCCAGGGGGTGCAAATTAATTCAGTCTCCTATTACGGCATGCATCGTAGTACAGTTGTGATTTTGGCACGTTGAAAACACCGAATTTAATTTAATTTTGCATTTGTTTTCTTCATATACCGTAATATTGCACCTGTAACCCGCATTAATGATTACGAACAGCCTATTGCAACATGCTGGTGTAGCTTATACGTGAATCTTGCCTTGCAGCGTGGCTTCATTATTTATTCGCATGAAGCCAGTCCATTTCACAGCTGTGGAAGCAGCAGCGACTGCACGCACAAAACTAAATTGTTTCCATTGCTTTGCTTTGTGCTGATGATTGTTTCAGGCTGCTTTTCCCAAGATTTCAACGTCTTTGTTTGTGTTTTTTTTTTACCCGCATTGTGTGTGACAATTAGAAAAAAAGCCAAAAAATCTACCCATATTCCTTGTCCCATCTATCATTCACCAAGCTTTAGTAAAGCTGAAGCTCTTGTGGATGAAACCAGCTGTATGCTGTTAGCAGCAACTTTAAGAAGTGTTCGGTGTCCTCTGTATTGTTTACTGTTCTCAATTAAGTAACTATTTTAATTACGATAATTATGGCTGATATATCAACGCTAGGTGTTGAAGCATCAATTTAAGTTGTTTGTGGCATGCTATCTATTTAATGACTCGTTTTTTCTGGGTTTGTAAGGGAGCCCAGGAAATAATGAAAAAGCCGTCACAGCCTTATGCTTACATGATGCGGCTTCTCAAGCGTGTGGTGAACTAATTCCGTCGATGCAGTATGTAGACTGTTTTAATTCATGTGACGTGTTGCCTTTCTTCAAGGTGGCTGCTACATACATTCCCTGTTTGGGTTGGCGTGGCGCCACAAGTCGATAGCGTGCATTGCGATTGATTTCCGATAAATTGGCTTTGATAGTCTGCTTACCGGTATCACAAGCGTTGATGTGCGCAGGTGCAGTGGTCACCGTTAGCTGCAAGTTGACGGTCATACCAAGATAAGCACCCTATCAAAGTGCTGCAAGTGTTGGATAAGGCATGGAGTGCACCTAGTCCCTTTGCAACATGTTTGAGAATATGTGCAAAACGTAGCATGCCTCAAACAATCGAAATGGATGTTTTCGAATGGGTTCTAACGCCTAGTGTTGACATGTCTGCGGTAAATATAACAATGAATAAGTTTATGAAGTAATAACGCCAACCTAATTAATTATATCATAACAAAAAAAATACAGGAGGCTTCTGCTGGTTTCTGCAAAACGTATACATTTGACCTAATTCATGTAGAAGGCTTCGCTTAAAAAAACCTAGAAAACTAGGTACATGATGATAGCTAGGGCACCTTGCATATATTTTTTGTTTGCAGCAGTTGTAATTGGGAGTGAAGGCTATTATTCAGAGGTGACCTGTATGTTTATAAACATACTAAATTTGTATGGTGAACCAACCAACCCGGAATAAAGTTTCTTACCCCGTCATCTATTTGATGGGTGCAAATAAAGTCTCTGCTCTCTCTCTCTCTTCCTCGTGGCTCATCAAACTGGCTGTTTAAAATTTAAGTAAATTATTTGCCAGTGTGGTGTATTTTTTCTTTGAAACCTATGGATTGCTCTTAAAAGAGGATTGTATCCCTTGTGTTTGACAATCCACCAGACGCCATGTCACTGTGACACGTAATCCAGTGAGAAAAGATAGAAAGGGTCTGAATGTGAATTTGAGCAATAAAAAAGTGAAAATAGCGCTAAACACAAGGGATTAAAAGAACAGCAGAGGACGTACAAATTTTGCGAAACACATTCTTTCAAAAGTTTAGTGTGCTTTGTGCTATTTTCACATTTTAACGATGGCCCACATGTCTGTCCTATTGGAATATCGAAAAATTTCCATTTGATCCATGTTCGTTGCCATTGAAATGCTAGCAATAAATTTAAAGTGCAGTGCATCTTCTTTTTCATTGCAGGTTGGCTGGCATTCGTGTCCGAGATATACTGTCGGATGCCAACCACGACAAAGTATGGCTTTGCTTGTCTTGGTTTATAATTTTCACCTTCTTGGTGGGGTGATGGGGGTGTTTCTCATTTGTTAGGTTTGTGCTCAGAGGTTTCTATAGTGCTCCTGTTTTAAAGCAAGAAAGAAAACCAAACTGCTGCATCGTGTTTAAGTCAAGCATGGTATTCTTGAATGAAAACATTTAAGGGTACAATCACTTTTACAAAATTTCCTGTGACTCGACGCCAGACACATTGGCTTGTATTGCCTGCAGATTTTCTTGCGCAGCACCAAACACATTTCGTTGGGGCAGGGCCAAGAACTCTGTTGCCTGTAGGCTCTGATGGGCCCGGCGCTGGGTCATGCGACATCTTACATACATGATCGTATTCGGGAAAGTGGTCATTTGAGAATACCGTCCTAGGTTATGTTTGTAGATTTTTCTTTCTTGTAACATCCAATTACCTTTTCTTTTAAGGAGTATGTACTGGCACAGAAATATTGTCGCGCAGTATTTTTAATAGATAGCTGTCATGCCGTGAGATATGATATGGAAGTTCAGTTTCTTGCTAGTGTAACATATAGTTAATCGCATAATCTTTTAACGCTGCCTGTGTACAAATGCATGTCTGCCATGGTAGCCTATGATGCATGTCTACTAGTGGCTATGATGTGGTGCTTGAGGTCGTGGGTTTGACTCTTAGGCATAGTGGTTTCATTCCAAAGGGGCTGAAATGCAAAAAAGCCTAGTGTACTTGGATTTAGGCGCATGTTAAAGAACCCCAGGGGGGTCAAAATAAATCCGAAGCCCTTTGCTGTATTTTCTCTCATAGGTCTCGTGTTGCATTGACATGCTAAACCCCATGCATTAATCAATCACCACAAAATGCATGCCAAGGGCAGCACCACTTTGGGCTTACAGCAGGCCTCCTGGTTATATCACGGAAATCGCAGGCGGTGGTCACGACCTGCAAACCATTGATGTGTGGGTCGGTGTGCACCATGCAGACGTTGCAGCCCATGCTGCTACCATGATGATGCTAGAACGCTAATTTCTGATGTACTACTATTGGTGTTTTTATTCATTTGTGGTTCCTTTATTTATTTTTTTTATTTTTATGGCGACCTAGCATAAGTGTGAGTTACAGTTTTCAGGAGTAGTTGTCACCTTTGATTTGCCATGCAGATTTCTCGAGACGAGGCCTTGACTGCGGTAAAGGACGACGTGATTGAAAAGCTCCAAGGTAAGGAACGCCTGTGGCTTCTTTTTTTTTCTTACAGCCCTGAGCTTTAGGACCTCCTTGTTGTTTATCGTGTTGTGAATGTATGGTTACTGGTAATGAACCTTTGAATAAACTTTTGAACTCTGCAACTAAGGAGTACTACAACATTTGGCTTTGGTAACAAGATGTAAAGTGTCCACTCAATTCGTCTGCACTCTCTGAACTAGTTCAGGAGGTATTGTACTTCTCTTTTCATTTCACATTTTGAACATGATGGCATCTGCACTTCGCCATCAGCTTCACACAGTGCAGGCTTCGCGCAAGATGAGTTCACAGCGTTGTCTGCAGAAGGGTAGTGCCAGGCTCGTGCCAGTGGTGCCGTGCTTGTTCTTCATAAGCGGGAACTAGCAATGAACTGGTGGGAATTAGTTAATGACGTGCAGTGCTAATTCTGTGGACCTTAGGCTGAGCAAGTTGGTGTTGATCCATACTTTATGAATGGCGCATAAGAAAGGGGCAGGCTTAAGTAACAAATGCACATATGTGATCTTGTAAATGGTGCAAAAAATGCAGTTTAGTGTTCGTGTTAATCCGCGGTGTTCTTTTTTAAATGACTCCATTTGATTGCTTCTTTTTTTTCTTTCTGACTTATTCCTTCATCTCTCACAACAAAGCACCTTTGCCCTTTGTGCTTTTTTTCTGGCCTCTCTCTGTCTTGCTGCTTCTTTTAAAGTGAAGCTTTCTATGACTCACTCATTCGTCCGTGAGCGCCAAAAAAGCACTGCAGGAAAGCCAACTTACACAGTGTAACTATCTGCACATCTGCGCACACAATAGAACAGTGGCGCATGACATACATATCGTAGAACACTACAGTTTACATTCGCAGTTGTACCGATAAGAACAATGGGAACTGCAACGCCACTCTACCCTGACGAACTGTATATATCTGCATTGCATTACGCGCGTCACGCAATGCATTCCCAGCCGTCACCATGGGTAGGCCGCAGGTGAAGCGCACGGCAGAAGAAGAGGCTGCCGTATGCTAACGTAAGCACGAGCGCGATCGTGCTCGTAAGGCCGATCCCATGTATCGGCAACGGCAGAGCCTTGGACCGTCTACCACAGTGATCACAAGGCAATACTGTGCAAGTGTAGAGTCGTCCGTGAAAGTGTGAGTGTGTGTGTGTAATCAACGGCTACAGGATCTAAAATAAAGGCTATGCAACTCAACGAAATGCGTCTTCATTCAACTTCAATGTTCAAAAAATAGAATACTAAACAAGCAATCAAATCACATATGCATCGCATCAGGTTGCTGGGCATTTCTTGGGTTCGTTGCATGGTCGTTGGCTTTGGACTTCGATTCAGTTTGAATGGGAGAAAGCTTCGCGTTCAACCATCTTTCTTTTAGAAAGGGCCTTTGATTTCGTACCTTTTTCGTTACACATTTTGACACCTTCTACTGGTTCGTTCCTTTTGTTTGTCCTATGCATTTTTGGGCCATTCACATGTATTGGTTTGTGTTTCGGTAGTCTATGATTATGAGACGTAAGAAAAACATTGTAAACTGCATGAAAAAAAAATTGGGATAAGTATACCTCGATCTAGTATACCTAGATAAGTATAACTTGAGGTTCTAAGGGCAATGTTGTGAATTGAAAACAAGCGTTGTGATGTTTCTAGACAAGCATTGTAATGTTCTAAGTTTAGTGCACCCTTTTGGTGTCTCATTTAGGGTTCTGCAATGTGTAGCTAAGGGTTTTAAGAACTGATACTGTGAATGTGTTAGGAATGTGGGATGCTGTTAATGGAACACTTGTCAGTACTAGATGTGGTGTTTCGAGTCATCATATAAATGTAATTTTACGAAAGAATCAACATGTGTATAGCCTTCACTGCAGAAAGGTGCTGTCTTGCGATGACTCAAGCGTTGTCGCATGGTTATTTCTTTTCCAGAAAGCTTTCCAGGAACTGAGAGCTACCTGTTGAACGAAGCCTTCACGTCAGTAGTCAAAGAAGCCTTTAGGCAGCAAGTTCTTACAAAAGAACAAAGGTGACCAGGCATTTTTCAGTTTCTGTAGTTTTCTGGTTTCAACATGTCACACTGTAAAAGGCCAGAAGGCAGGAAATTACCTCGGTGTTAGTTAAAGTCGGCCTCCTTAGCATGTACTAGTATTTGAATTTGAATGGCTATGACATGAAATGTTTAGAGTGAGAGTGGTTAAACTGCATCTTGATTTTTGCGCACACTGTAACGGAACTTTTTCACCCTGTACAAAACTTAAAGGCTCTTTTCGGAAAACTGTGACTTAAAAGATTTACGATACCAAATTTATGTGTGGTGCCGCCGCTGTACAGCCAACCGCAGAAATTTTCGAAGCGTGAGAGTGATGAAAAAATCTAATTTCTTTTCAACTCTGTGTTCAGCCTTGAACATAGGTGAGAGATGTGGGAGTCATACGGTTAAGTACGTGCTAAACAAAACTTTTTCATTTGAGGATAGATGCATTGGTTACGTTGAAAGTTTGTTTGTTCTTGGATTCCGTGCGCCAAAACGTTTTGCATTTGTGTAGCTCTTCCTCATCAAGGGGCACGCTTCAGTTGCAAAAAGGACGGCAGTTGTTTCTGTAATTTTTGTGCACATGTTTCTGTCTTCTCCTTTCTTTTTTTTGCATGATAAACATGGGACACACAAGTGCTTTCAGACAAGATAACACAATAAACTGCATGCCCTGAGTTACAACTTGCTATCACAAGTATAAGAAATGAACTCTTGAAGAGATAGGGTATCCAAAGTTAATAAAAGATGACTTATTGGCCTAGAAGTTTAAAACAATTCATTGTAAAGCAGCACCACTTAAGAAAAGCATGGAAAAAGAACCACAACTAGCCCTATTTGTCATCCTGATATGTTTACCTCTTCTTTAACTACATGTTAGATCAAAAGTTCGTAGAAGATTCTAGGGATAAAATTTGGGGCTGCACTAGAGCACCTTAATTGCAGTCGAAGCTTGATGATATGATCCCGTTGTGTACGATTTTTCGGCACTAATGTTGACGGTCGAGAATACATAAAATGATTCACTACAGCTACGCTTCTTTACTGGTTAATACGTTCCCAGAAAATACTTGGCACTAACGTTCAGTGCATCACCAATGTCATAGGACTGCAGTCGTATGATACATTTTCCGGGCACTATATTTCATGTGAACAAGAAACTGTGCGAAGCATGTGTAATCTAGAGCAGTAGGCAGCTGCCATGGCAGCTTCCCCGTGGTACATACCCGCCCGTGTCACATGAAAATTCCGGCATGCATTCATAGTTAGCTCTTCCGGTACCCGCAAATCTCCTCGCGGGTCGTCGCATGTCACATTCACAGCCATCACTGCCAACCCTATCGTGATAAGCATGTTCACCAATCTGTTTCACAGCGCATGTGGGGTAGGGACATTGAAAGCGTACTGCACGCTCTTCGTAGCCGATAACCCGAATACGCCGCCACTCCGTGCTGCAGGTGGCGTACGAAGTGAGCATCATGTTTCGCTCTGGTGGTATCGTATTTCGGGGTCACTCAATTCCGTTTTGGTTTCCCCCGCTGTCTTAAAACACTACACAATAGGAAAACAACAAAGCACGTCTCGGGCCGCTGGAACCCGACCAGCTCATTGCGCGTAGGCAGCCATTCTTGCCAAGTGGGTGTGTCATAACTTCCCGCCAAAATGCTCCACCCGAAAAAGTGCAAATGTAAGCTTGCGAACGCTGCAAAAGCGGCAATGCACGTCTCGGGCTGCTCGGGCCCCACTAGCCGGTGTCTTGTGCTGCAAGGATTCGTTCAACGCTTTGCATTAAGTACGTGTCAGTTACAGTTAAGTCTGTCAATTTATTTTTTTGACACTGGGTCCTATGTTTTCCCAATTAGTATGTTTTTTCGTGTGTCTTTATTCCGGAACGGATGAACTAGTTTATACTGTGTTTTTCATGGTTTCAGTAGACACATGCTTACATTGACAACAGAGCTCAATTGACTTTGATGCTGCATACTGGTCATCGCCTAATGTGGTGAAAAAAGTAGCTCAGTTAGCACCGTTAGCGTTGTTTCTAAACCTTCGCATTTCTTGGTCGTGCAGGTTTGACGGCCGAAGTCTAACAGCCTTGCGTGACATATCGTGTCAGATCGACCTGTTCCAGCCACTTCATGGGTCAGCCTTATTCCAAAGAGGACAGACTCAGGTGAGCTCTCAGAAGGCTCTGACTTCAGAACCTGTGTCTGTACTTAATTCTTTTGACTTGCAGCATGCTACATTGATTGTGACTTTTTTGACAATTGCACATTTACCCTGACAACTTAAAATGACACGTAACATTTATGCGTCTATGACTTGGGCCCAAAATTGAAGAAAAATGAAGCGGAGTTGAGATGTAAGCTACACACGAATTTTGTCATTTGGTGTGGCTTTACTTTAGTACACAGTGCATTGTGTTAAAGTCCTGTGTATGCTTATTGATTTGTATTGTCTCAGTGCCATCTAATCCAGGAAATTTCAGCGTAAAATTGAGTTGTGAGATGCATACAATTTTCACCCTTAGATGTGGCGTGAGGGCACCACCAAATGTGTTGCTGTGAAGTTTGGCATACACTTTTTTGTTGATTAATAAATTAATACTCTCAGCGCCATTACTGGGGCTATTACAGGAGTAGAAAGGAAAGAAAAAAAAAAAAAACGTACATAAATGGTAAAAATAGACATCTTGTTGCAGATCATAGAGAAAAGTACAAAGGCATAGGTGCACAACTGATCAACTTGGCTCTTGTGACACATACAGGTCAGAGGAGATATTAACACTTTCGTGACCGCGGAAAAATCGGTAGTTTTCTAGTGGTCTAGGAAATATCTTTTTTTTTTCGGCCACAGAAAATGTTTGATATTAAACTGTATAGTATCAAATTGTAGAGGAAGGAATTATCTTTCCTACGGTATTAATTTCAAACAACATATTCATTAAAAATACTACGAAAAAATATCAAAAGAAAAATTTAACAAACGAAAAGTTAGACAAAAACATCAATGCTGCTTCGCACAAAATAAACATAAAAAAATATTCGAAAACACATTTTGAACAGAAGAGCCAAATGCACTAATCCTGTAAATATAAGCTCTGTATGTACAAAATTGGTTTAGATACATGGGAAAACATTAGCACTAGCCAACTGCCATGCCCTTTCGAACTGCCGCGTGCCACTCCAGAGTGCAATGACAAGGTCCACTCCAGGCTGTCTTCGTGTACAAAACTCCACTCTTTGCGCGGCCGGCGGCCATTAATTTCCGTCGTTCAGTCCCGCTCGAACGATGTTGACACCCTGCAGAATAGAACTGTGACCTTTAGAACACACCAGATATTCTTGGATCAATGTGCGGCCGCAATGAACCTGTCCAAGAAGAAAGCGAAAATCGTCGACCGTTACCTGTTGACGTTCCGGGGCGGTTTGACGCACTTTTGCCGTCCGTACTAAAGTCTGACGAATCGAAGCCGTCTTCTAAGCCTGTGCAGCCACCATAATCGAGAAATTTGAGCCGAAATGCATTAGAATCTGTTGAAATTTGCCGTTTCTGTGGAGCACTGGCGTGCGACCTCGATGCCATCTTCTAAACTACGAGCGCTCGTCTCCCCCACTAGGAAGGCACTTTAAAGATCCCTGTGTGGTGGAAAAGAGAAACACAGGAGTGAAACTGATAAAATACTTTCTATTTAACCCATTAGATGGTGTTGGATGGAGAGCGCCAAGATTTGAATTTTTAATGATCGATAACATGCTATCGATGGGAATAGGCGCGGTCACGAAAGTGTTAAGTGCACAGCCTGCCGAACACAACCAACCAGCTGGGCATTTTTTTATATATGGAGGGGGCAAATGAAAATACTGTGCCCAACGCAAAAAAAAAAATTGTTTTTCTTTCGTGTCTTCTGCTGCTGTGCGCATGCTCAGGCATGCTTTGACGTTAACTGGCCCAATAGCTCATGTGTGGTTGAATGAATTTCTGGCAGGTTCTCTGCACTGTCGCATTTGATTCCCTGCTCTCAGTCCTGCGATCAGATCCCGTCTCGGTGATCACTGGGTGAGTGCGCATTGCTACGTTTGCTCTTCCAACTCACTGCGGCAGCTTAGTGGTTGTGGTGTTACATCACCGAGCTCGCGGGTTTTTACCACGGCCGTGATGGCTGTATTTTGATGGGAGCTAATTGCAAAAAACGCTGGTGTACTTAGATTTAGATGCATGTTGCAGAAACCCAAGTGGTAAAAGTTCATCCGGAGTGCGCCACTACGCCGTGCGTGCCTCGTGATCAGATCAGGGCTTTGGCATGTAAAACATCAGAATTTAATCAAATTTATAATTTATACTTTTCCAGTTTCAAAAATATGCAGCTCCTTGTGTCCACATAGCACTTGCTCTCACCAGTCGCTGAAATCGACTCACAATAGTGCCACACACAAACCTCAATTTAAGAATTCGATGGGACTAAACAAAAAAGTCCTAGTTAAATTGAGGGCTTCGTTGAATCGGGAACACTTAAACACTCGTGCAAATATCATAAAATATCATAAAATGATATTCATTCAAGCAACATAAAATGCAGATTTTTTGCTTGTGTGGGTTTTGTCAGCAGAGGGTGTATGCACTTGTTATAGACAGTAAGCCCGTCTGAACGTGGTTGCAACGCAGCCGCTGATTCCATCTGGTAAATCCGATGCTGAGTTTGCGAATGTGTAGACCCTGCGACGAGCAGCTTCCTAAAAATTTCCACCTTCAGTCCACCCTGTGAAAGTAGATGTACAGCGAAGCTGTTGCCGATGTTTGACAAGCACAACCGAAGTTAGACGACGTTACACAAGCACCACCACCACAAGTGACGTACGCCACGCGTGCACGCACGTGTGCACAAGTGCAGCATGCATTCTTGTTCTTCTAGGCGCTTCACAAGCTCAAGTGCCTTATTGAACTAAATAAATGTTTAAAAGTAAATTCCGTCAGAAAAATGCTTAAAGTATGACTTACACACAAGCTGTAGACATGATAGCTTCGGATTGTTATTTGAATATACGAGAAAACGTAATTATGTTATGCAGAAACTGAAAGGCAAAGCCCTTTTCCAGCTGCCGTTTGAGGTCTGAGTGCCCGCGGCCACTAGGTGGCGGTACCGTTTTGGACAGTGCTTGGCATAATGTTGATAACAATTGCAGCACATGCTATGCGACAGATGCAACGGGCAGAGCGCCCATTCATCAAGGACGATACATCATGTGCACACGTTCGTCATGCGTGCACGCACGTGTGCAGAAAGGCAGCATACATTCTCATTCTTCTAGGCCCACTGCCTGGCACAAGTGCGTTATTGAACTAATTGTATTTTTCAAAGTAAAATGCAGCAGAAGATTTGTAAAGTACAACTTACACACAACCTGCAGACATGGTAGCACCGGATTGTAATTCGAATACACTAGAAAACCTAATTCTGTTATGTGGAAACTCATACATAAAGCCCATCAGCTGCCTTTTGTTTTTGGGTGAGCACAGACCGAAAAACCCCAACCAGCTTGAGGCTAACAGCTTCGCTGTAAAAAACGACCTCCCTCCTTAAACCAGTATGGTAATGCAGTTACTGTAGCAGCAGCATTACATGAATAAATTTCGAGGCAGTTTGAGCACAACAGTTTTTCTGTGACATGTTTCCTTGCCCATATTTTCCTCCAGGACATAAAGTTGTATGAGACGTTGAATTCGCTTTGTTGCTTTGAGGTTGTCAATGTATTAGGTTGTATGAATGTGTGCCGGGGAATGAGATGCACTTACAGTCATATAAAAAGTTTAGTAAAGTTGCTTAAACTTTTGTTAAATAAAGGCTTGACTGTATTACTATATATTTGTTTTTTACTTCCATGTTTTCATGAGCTAGTGGGATGAAGGAGAAGAACTTCATGCTCCATTATGAGGTATGTGAAACAGCTCTTTCTGCTCTCACCTGTGTAGTACTTGCAGGCGTTGTTTGAGGATTCGAATAGAATGCGACATGCGAATTCTTTTTCTCGCTAGTTCAGTGTGCGTGAATGGCATTGATCATGTCATCCGTGATGAGCGTGATGTTTCTTTTTATGTGGTGTTTGTGACGTCATGAAAATCAGTTAAATTAACCCACCTCAGTGGCTAATACGTACTGCTAAACATAATGCTGTGGGTTCGATTGCTTTTCGAGGCAGCTGCATTTTAATTGAGGTACTCTGGGTGCTAAAGAACCCCAGATGGTCAAAATTATTACTAAAGCTTCTCTTATAGCCTTTGTGTCTCTGTCGTACAAAAAAAAATTGAATCAGCCAATCGTTCAATAAATCAATGCTAGTCAAGATTTAGTTGATTGATCCCTTATGAGGTGTGATGATCAAGTTTACGATCAAGTTACCTTGCTCAGTGACAAAGTCATCATAGGTTCGAGCACAGGGCAGGTACACTTCATTGATGTCATTAAATTGTAAAGCACCCTTCTTAAGATCTTCAGTATGAAGAGCTCAGCCCTAAATTGGATGTTAGGGCTGCTATCCAAACACACTTTCTTTGTTTCAGTGCACATTTCTTGCTGCTGCAAAGATGCAACATGACTTGAGTGAGCTGTTCAATGTGCCCGTAAAGTGCACATCAAGTGCGCATCACTTGGTATCACCTACAGAAAATCAACTTGGGGTTGGAGTACGTGTTGCGTTGCTTTCAACATCCTCCAGTGAGGAGAAATTCGCCAAGGGAGTGGTCAAGAGACGTTGAATAGTTTGTTCTGTTCCTGCAGCATTGTTACAAGCACTGATTCTACAGTTCAGCAAATTTTTAATCTCTCCTGAAAGTGCAAATGCTACTGTAACTAAAACCTACTCCCAAGGCTTTCCACATATGTGGGAAGTGCCATACGGTTGAACCTTGCACAAACAAAATCAGTGGGGAATGCGAAAAACTTCGCTTTTGTGAGAATTTTGCTGTTGCGAAATGACAGCACAGATAGGGAATGCGTCGTAGAATGAAACTTTACTGTCCAAATTTTGTTAGCCTACTTTGGTAAGCCTTGCTCGAGGATATAAAACTGCATTGCTGACAACACAAAGTGCGCCTCATGCATCAATCAGCAGTGCCGCCACTTCTGTGGAGCAGTATTCTCGGTCGATTGCTTTTGGAGATACGATTACTTTTGCGACATCTTGCGCAACTCGGCCCCGGACACGGAACCTCCACGCACCCAGAAGCATTTTTCCAGCGCACGCTATCACTCGTAGACGCCAACGCCTCCAGTGCCGAGCACGAAAGTGATCGTAACTCATATCTCAGAAGGCGATCGATCGAGATCACAGCCCTTTCACACAAATCTAAATCTGGTGTCGAATCCGCATGCGATGCCTGTCGGGTGGCGCTGAAAGCAGCATTCTTGAAGCATGGGACGCGTATTACCAGATTGTTCAATCACGGCCCGATGCGTGGCAGTCCACGCTGCGGCCGCCATCTCAAGGGCTATGAACAAGTCCACGTTGGTGGGATGTGGATTTTTTTGTTCTTGCTGCACTTTTCTTACCAAGCCGCACATTATGCACTGCATTAGGTGTGCAAAAATCGTTGTTGCATGTCGGTAGCAACATGCATGCCTCTTCAAACGGGGAATCAAGAAACAAGATGGCAGCCATGACAGGTTTCTGGGGCATGCAATCGCTTCCGGCGCTTGCTTGTTTTTGTAAACACAAATGGTAGCGCCCACGCAAACGTAATGTGAGGATATTTTATGCAATTTTAGTGCGACGCAATCGCATTTGAGCATATTTTGGAGCCTGCTAGCCTTGTGCGAGTAGGTAATATGGAGGGCTACATTCCAGCAAATTTCGTTGATGCGGGATTGTATAGTTCAGCGACATTTCGTTGTCGAGAGGTACGAAATGCATTGAAACCTATGGGCGTTCGCCAGGGATATGAAAATATTTCGCTGTCGCAAAATTTCGTTATCGCGGGTTTCGACTCTGTTAACATCTGCAGGACTTTGTCAAAGTCTAGCAGCAGTCAGAGTGAGGTAATAACGATACCCTATACTGTAGTTTGCATTGCAAAATACTTGGTGAGGAATTTATCTTAGTCAAAATTGGCTGAAACTATCAGTGGTCAAACCAAAGTGTTCCTTGCCTCCTAAGCCCTCCCCATGTATGCCATGACATGGGAACATGAACTTGTGGACATACATAGAATGTGGACCACGTCTTTGCATTCTGGGCAAGTGTGCTTCTCATCTGCAGCACTACGCGTACACTAATGACATTTTCAGGTGGCTGTTTTGGATTGCTCCATAGGTATTCATCTTGTTCGGGAGGCCAAAAAAGGGAGCTCTAACTACGTTTGGTTGGTTCCTTAAGATCGTTGAAATCCGTCATGGAACGCCAAGACATGCTTTCACCAATGACGTAGGAGCAATTCCAAGCTCTGCCCTGTTTCCGGTTGTGCGAGTGCTATGCAGCTTTCTGTCAGCGCGCTTTTGCCGCTGTTGGCTCAGCCATTTAGACGGTTTCGTAATTGTGCTGTCATGCTTTGTGAGCCTCGCGTCGACGATGGTGGCACAGCAGCATTTGCATTTGTTAGTGGCACCTTCAGTGCCTTTTTTTTTTTTTTTTTTTGTCGTCACTTTCGTAGCCCACCATTTTTCGTCTGGCTTACGCAGACCCTCTAACCATGCTGTGTGATGCGGCGGTGTTCCCCTTGACCCTCGCTTTCTTCTTTCTCACTGCTCTGCAAAGTGACCCGCCGTTCAGGTGGCGCGTGGTTTCTCTGACTCGGATCTGGAGCGTCTTACAATTGACTCGGAGGACCACATCGACCACCCAAATTTACCATAAGCCTCCGCATATTTGAAACCAAAATTGTCTCTCAGAGGCATGATTGGCTTGGGATTGGACTATCTTGCAAAGTGTCATGCGTTCACATTCCATCAAAACAGTTCTGAATCCTGCATGCCTTGAAACCATTGACTGGAAAATAACCACGGCGAAATGCAACATTTGTGTTGCATTTGCGTTGGTGTTGCATTTTGTGTTTGAAAACTTTTACATGCTCTTCCTTCTGTCTAAAGAAGCCATACAGCATCCTATCATGCATTGCCCTGATTGGCCGTATTCTCCAATAGTTTCCGTCGTACGCAACCAATGAGATCGGCCGGAGTGGACCCACAGGAAGGAGAGAGCTTGGCCATGGAGCGCTCGCCGAAAACGCTCTTCGACCACTTGTGCCGAAAGATTTTCCATTCACCATCAGACTGACCTCAGAGGTGCTTGAATCAAATGGTGAGTGGTTGTTGCTTGCTGTCAGCAACGTTCTGTAAACAAGGCTACCGAAAAAACTGGCTGTTCGTTATAGCACCGAGTAAGATATTTTCTAAAATTGTGTTGTTTTTAAACTGTTCCTCTATGATGTCATTAGCATCCACTGTTGATATGCTGCAGCGCCTGAAGAGCTGGTACTAATAGACCTTCTCTTTAATTATGAGGCTAGCTTTCCTGCAAGGCAGTTTGCCCGATAATGGGGGCGTAGTCATTTTTGCAAATGGCACGTACAGGCACAGTTTGCTTGTACTGTTATGACATGGAAACTGTCGACGTGGCTCTCGTGATAAAACGATGTGCAAGATGCCCGTGCATGTGCACCTAGCACTTCATTTCAACGATGACCGGTGCTGCGATTCGTAGTTGGGAAAATGTGTGGTGCAGAGAAACGCAATTGCAAATTATGAAAAAGGTTTCTTTGTGCTGCGGAAATCTGGGTAGGGACTGCTGTTATGTTGGAAGGTAGTTTGGAACTTAAATTCCAACCACAACAAAATTCTGGATGGCCAAAAAAGAAAAAAAAAAACACCTCATTTTGATATTGTAGTTACAAAGTGGCCTCTGTGCAAAAGTTCGTTCAGGAAATATGAGCAGATGCATCACATGAAGGTTGCAAAAATAGACCTTTATGACACTGAAATGTACAGAAACGCTGCCGGTACCATTAATCGGAAGTAACGCAAGGTCAAGCACGTTGACAACCAGCGCACCCACCTGGGTACCCAGGTGCGACCGCAAGATCAGCATTCATGCTCAATCTTGAGACCTGCATCATATCATATCCACTTACCGCCAAGTTCTTATGTCGAGTGCATTTAGAGGCTTTTAATTTATTTATAGTGTTAGGCAATTACCATCCTTAATGGCTTTGGCAAGGTTTCTTCAATTGTATGTACAGTCAACTTGCGTTAATTCGACTCCAGTTAATTCGATTTTTTGGTTAATTCGATGCCGACCGAAGGTCCCGGCCGACGCCCATGCATTTTGTTGGGCCAAACATTCGTTATTTCCGTTGTCACATTGTCATTCACCAGATAATTTGAACTTGACCAGTCAGCACGCACGCGCTTGACTCAACCCTATGGTGACCCCGATAACAACCCCTTTAGCGGCAGCGTCTGTCTCAATAGAGCTTATGGGACAGTAAATGTGTTGAACACACGTCATCTCCCGTTGAAAATGCCTATTTTAGGCCCACCCTGGGATGATTTTCAAGCAATAATTGTAGCTCACAATATCTGATTATGGCATTACCCGGTTCGAATGTGCGTCTATTGCTTTCCTAGAAAATTGGGCCCAAAATTGCCTGTCGCAGTCAGTTACGAAACCAAACTGCCTTCGTGGCATTTGTACACTTTACCACACAACGCTAAGCGTGGACATCTGGACTAGTTGGTTGTGAATAGCATTATGAAACATCGTTACAGTGCACAAATAAGCACAGACGAGCAGAGAACGACAACAAGAACGACGGACTTCAACTGAATTTTATTCACGAATTATCGGCCCATTCCAAGCTCGTTAAAAGAGCTATAGCAAAAAACTCGGTCCGCTCTGCTCTAGCCAAGTCCTGCGAACATCAAGTTCGTGATAGCATTGACACCTTACTCAAGCGTCTGGAGAAGGCTCGGTTCCATAGAGAAATCGTGGCCTCAGTGGTAGAAAGCCAGATTTGCGAGGTAAAATTTGGTGGAAAAAAGAACTTAATTATCTCAGAGCAAACGTGTGTGTCGTGTCAGCTTGGTAGGGCGGGAGATGTGCAAGATTGTCCATGAGTGACGTGAAACTTTTGCCTTCGTTTGGTTTTTGCCACCTTTGATGATTGTGGCCTGGACCAAGGAAATATTTTTGAGCGGTCGGGTGCACCAGCAGCGGTGGACATAAAGCCCTGTTTTCCGGGAATAAGATTCTGTTGAATTCCGGTGTTCTTGTTGTCTTTCTCTGCTCGGTCCGTGTTTATTTGTGCGGTGGAACAATGTTTCTTAATGTTGTACCACATAACACGGCTGTATTGCGGCAAAGCTGACTTTAAAATACAGTGCGGAGAAACTCATTTTAGGCAATGAGCCGCTGTTTAAAAAAAAATCAGGTGCGCATTAGATTTGTACTTTGTTTCAGAGCATTAATGTCGTTTATACATTCTTTTTCTACTTTGGGCACATATAAAGTGGACACGAGTTCGATTTGGGGGCATGTTAGACTCGGACAAATACCGTCAGCAGCGTCTTATGGCGTTTTTTTCTGCATCTTGTTTAATTTGACCTGCCGAATAATTCAGTCAGTTTCGTCGGTCCCGTCAAGGTTGAATTAACGAAGTCGACTGCACTACTCATTTATCACCATTTAGCCAATGCGAAATTTGATTGCAGTTAGTCTTAAACCCCTTCCGTGCCACGCTATTGTCCAGAATTCTAACCAAAAACGGCCAAATATTTTGATTGCGAATTTTTTTAGAAACACATTGGCAAAGCTTAAGCTTATTTATTCAAAATCTCAACCATCATTGCAAAAGATAAGTTTCTTCATATGCCATATTTTTGCACTTATTACATGCACCAACATTTCAAAAAAACTTGAACAGTGAAGTCAGTGTGGATTATATGCAAATTTTGCCTTGAGGTGTGGCTTCACAGCAGCGTACTTTCTGCTTTGAGATGCAGCTTCACATCAGCCTTGGCTGATGTGATTAAGGCAAAGTTCCTCGCCACTTAAAGTTTCATTATCTCCTAGGGAACCCCACCCTTGTGTTTTGAAGGTCCCTTGTCCCCTCTTTCATGGTCGCCAATGCTCCTCTCCTTTCTGGGCTGTTATTTTACATCATTTAGTAGTTAGCGAATGGTGCATGCGGCGCTGGCGAACCTGAAATCCAATAACAATTGAGCTGCACTCGACGGCAGTGCTTTAGAGCGCAGCAGAAGGGGAACGTTATCAGCATTGCCAAAGAGATGGGAAACAGAGCCGCTGGCTGAAAATACGACATGGACAAGTTGTGGATCTGCAAATGGAGATTGTTTTTACGAAGATTTCAGCATTTTTATGGGCAGTTTTTTCCGCAAGTTATGTGCATTGATATTTTTTTTTTTCTTTCTGGGCAGTTGTAATTGGGGGTGCGGCTCATACGCGGCGGCGGGCTGTGCATGGAAAAATACAGTACCGTGTGATAGGTATGCAAAGAGAACATGAAACTCTATGTTCGCCTATAGAGTACACTGTGAAATACTCCATCGGGTCACCTGTGTCTTCCACATCAGAGGTCTTAACTAGAGACTCCAAAAACTGAAGCGAGGCGGGCATGCAGTGGCTTTGTTTTAAGTTCACATCACTATCTTGTGATGTCAAAGTCGCCAGAAGGGCCCATCTCAGAAAGCAAGCTGAGTGCATCTAGAATCTCAGTGTCTTTTTCACTCGAAGAGCAGTATCAATTCATCGTTAAAATTTATGTTAAGCCAGCGAAGATTCAGCAACTGGCAGAGCCATTTTTAAATAGCCCAGTTGCCAACTTGTTTTACTTCCTCTGCCGGAATAAACTTGCTGCTGCTTGCACTGCCCCACGAATTGTCTGATACCGTCTTCCAGAAGCACGACAAAGCACTGAAATGGAACCAGCTTGTCTATGCTGTTGCTAGAAAATTAAAAGTACCAGTTGACGAGCATAGCTCGTCCTTTTGCGGCTTTGCTAGAAACACGTGGACGAACCCAGCTTGTCCAAGGTACGGAAAGGGTTAATGTCTCAGTCGTTAATAGTAGCAGTTGTGAGCAGTGTATGTTGCTTCCTTAGCTGTGTTGCCCAAAATTGTATGCTCTATTACTGACGACGTCTCTAAAGACGGCTCTTAGTAGGAATGAAATGTACACCAGCAGTTCTTCCCGTAAGTTGCTTCAATAGTGACTTCAATAGTGACTTCCAGCGGTCACAAACTGCTAGAAAGTTAAGCATTTCCTCGGATCTCCCAGTTCGCTAACTTTTGACGCCGACTGTACGTGTTGGCCAACTGTTGTGAACCTGCCTGCCTCCACTGTCAACATTATGCTGCAGGGTCCTCATCTATGGCGAGCGTTTGCGGTGGGAGTCTTGCTCTGATGGATGCTGGAGTGCCTATTTCGGCAGCTGCGGCAGGCGTTGCTGTTGGCCTCGTCACTGTGCCAGATCCGGAGCGCTCTTACGAGCTTGCTGACTACCGGCTGCTCACCGACATCTTGGTGAGGAGTTAGCTCTGCTTGCTTCGTTCATGGCGAGACCTAACTTTGCTGTGTCTTTGAGCAATGATAAGCTTAATTTTATCAGCAGGCAATGAATTATGTACTTTTACTGACCAGAAACCTCAAGGCTCTTTGCATAAAATTGCGACTGAAAGGACTTGCAATGGCTAGTTCAAGTCCCATTTCCATCCCTTTAACGTATGTGCTCTTGCTTGTCAGTTGACACTTGTTGTGCATGTTGACGTGTCAATTTGCGCCACCTAGGCACAGATGTGATGCACCTTGTTAGGGAGTTACGAAGATACAGATAAGAAGCGCCTCTGTGTTCTGAAATGGGGTTATTGTGTTGCCATCTAGCAAGCACTCGGTGAGTGACAGCTGTTGTCTCTGAGATATTAGTGCACACCTTTGCATCTTTTTCCTTTCTCTTTCTTTAACATTATTAAGCATACGACTAAATATAAGGTTTCGGACAAGGTGGCAGGAAGTGGTGTCAGCATTAAGTAAACTCCTCCTGAAATAAAAGAAAAGTAAAACCTTGTATGGTTACATATCTCAGAGGAACATATGACAAGCAAGGGGCAAAATGACACGAATGAATGCAACCACTATGCTTAACTTTCTATCGCAAGTAATAAAGAAACCTGCCCTAATGTAAACGCCAAACTTAAAGCTGTCACTTTATGGCTGGCATTGAAGTCCTGCACCTACTGTTCCTTCTAGGGCATTGAGGACTATTTGGGAGACATGGACTTCAAGATGGCAGGTACCAAGAAAGGAATCACAGCGCTCCAGGTATGCTGTTCGAAATTTCTTTCTGTAAAGTGGATTTCACAACAAACTGAATCATGATCTGATTTGAGGTCGTGGATTGCATATCACAAGATCATGCGTGACCTGTTCCCAACTGTGCTCACTCGCTCCACGTGAAGCTTTCACGAAATGGCTGAAGCCGAAATCCCCATTGGAATTGTCCGGCTACGAACATTAAAATACTTGCTGCAATACGCCTTAGTTTGGCAACAACTATCCTAGGTTTAATTAATTTAAGTTGCCCTTTCAATGGAAATGTGTGGCATGCTACCAGAGCTGGTTTTCCACGTTCCGCATTGGACGATTTACCGAAGTCGCATGTGTCATGATTGGTGATGTTGAAGGCAGTGCATCTGACGTAGAGGCATTTATGCGTGTGACCTGAATTATCCAGCTGGAAGTGGGGCTCCCTTGAGAGGAAGCACACGCAGGCTTTTGTTAGAAATTTCAGCTGTTTTCACGCCGTGGAGCGGTTTTACGCTTTGCAGGCGCAGTTAGCGTGTGATCTGTGCACCGTGCTTTTCTGTTTTGCCATGCCTAAATCTGGTGCATGGCCTTTTAAGTTCAGTATTGAGATATAACTATACTCCTTTAAATTTATTGTACCTTTTTTCTTCTTTCTTTTTGATAACACACAGGCTGACATCAAGATTCCGGGGCTTCCTCTGAAAGTTGTCATGGAGGCCATTCAGCAAGCCACTGGTAAGTTTGCTCCTGTTCACCAAACATTTTATTGTATGAGAATTGCGGACCATTATTGTTGTGTTGCTTGCACAGCTCTTGCCATTGTAACACTTTTATTTTCTGCCAAGTCTAGTGGGGTAAACACTTGTTTGGTGCAAAAATACTTATTTAGTGGATAGCAGATTTTTAATAAAATTTCAGAAAAAGACATTTTCAATTTAGGCATTTTAATCGAGTGAATCTGTGCAAGTACACAGCAATTCGACTGATAGCTGCAGTGAATAGACGTGGCTTCAGTAGAGATTGCGTACAAAGGGGGAGTGGGCCTTAGACCAAAATTTGAAAAAATATTTTTTCTTGTAGTTAGGGTGCTGAAAACTTGTAGATGGAGTCGCCCTTATTTATAACGACCTCCATACCTCCACGAAAAGGACTCTTTGTATGAATAATTAATTATATGTGAACTTGCCCTTCAACACGCGCCAAAATTAATGGCACTGAAGCTGGTGTCAGTAGTTACAATTCGACACCACTTTGGTCTGAAATTTGGGATGGTCTGAAAATTGGGATTTTCAGTATTTTCAGAGCTAGGGGCGCACTGCCATGTGCCCAGATCTGTCATGATTCCGTACTTGAGAACTTTGCATGCGCCCTTCCTTTTACCACGACCAGGTTTCAAGTGTTTGTCGTAACATTACAGTGCCCATTACGACGCAGTTTCAATAGGAAGGGTCATAAAATCGTTAATGCAACGAAATGTGGTCATTATAACCAATTAATTCTTATATCTGGGATCATTACAAGCGGATTCAACCGTATATACGATTTTATGTACTGGGTGTGCGAGGTATTTGAGAACACTATTTCATATCGCCATAGAGACCAGTAGGCTCATCATATCTATCTAGGCGTGCGGTGTCTTGTTGGTTGACCCCTTATCATTCATACTGTGCAGTTTGTTCAAAGATGGAAGTGTACAGGTTGACGCAGGAAATGAAACACCATGCAGTCCTCGTCGCTCTGGCTGCACAGCACAGTGACTTAAAAATTGCCACCTTTCTGAACATTGCGAAGTCTTTCGTTTACAAGGTGTGAACACAACTGATGTGTTCTGGCAGTGACGTGGCACCTGTGGCGAAAAGGAAAAAGCAGAGTCAGCGGTAAGACGTCGTCAGAATCGCTGATTTTCTCCGGCGGTTGCAAGTCATTGTGAGTGACGACCCAAGGAAGTCAATGCGGGCCATTGCAAAGAAGCTCCAAGTCGCAGAGTCGACTGTCAGGCTCGCTGTGCACGAGGACTTGAGGTACCATTCCTATGTCATGAGGAGGGGGCAATTCATGTCCGATAAAACTCGGGAGAATCGTCTGCTCCGGTCCAAGCGCTTGCTAAGCAAGCTGAAGAGACCTGAGGAGCCTGGAATGCTCTGTTTTTGGGGTTTTTTTTCAGATGAAAAGAGCTTTGACCAAGACAAAAAATTTAACACCGTAACGATAGGTGGCTTTGCGCAAGCGCTGATGAGGTGGCTACAGTGATGCACACAAAAGTTGCGTTGTCTGTGATGGTGTTAGCAGTCTTCAGCAACGAGGGTGATGTCATGCCACCACACTGTTTTGCTGAAGAACTCCGCATTAATGCTACCGCGTACGTGGAGGTGCTTGCCACTGTTGTAAAGCCCTGGATAGAGACTGTTTGGAAAAGAACACCTTGTGTCTTTCAGCAAGATTCCGCTCCCGCCCACACCGCCTGCGTCACCCAGGAGTGGTTGGCTGACAACTTCTACGGCCACGTCACTTCTAACTTGTGGCCTCCTAGTTCTCCAGATTTAAATCCGCTCGACTACTATGCCTGGGGAGTCGTTGAGAGAGAGGCCAACAAACAGCCACATAATACAAAATACTCACTGAAGGCCGCCATTGCTAACTTAATGGCGGTCTCTAAGGACCACCTGATCCGTGCAAACAGCCGTTTTCAAAGCCGAATTGAATCGGTTATTGCTGCGGATGGCGGAATCGTTGAGTAATTGAGGAAATAAACTGTAAGAGTAGTACTTCCCAAAGTTTGGTGAAAATATGTCCATTTTTTACTGGAGATATTCTTCTCTGCCTGAAGCCAAGCGTTGTTTTCTCAAATATCTTGTGCATCTGGTACTTACTTGAAATGTGAAGACAATTTTTGTTTCGATTTAACTCATTTGGTTTGTAATTTTGTGCAAGTTTCTTAAATTTCGCTAACCAGCACATCAAAGGTTTCTACATGAACCAGGAAGTGCGATAAGTCCAACCTTATTGCTTTCTTTATCCCAGAAAAGAAGTTGCCATACTTTGGAGTTAAACTCGGAAGAACACTTTCCCGAGTGTAAACTTTGAAGTCTTGCTACTCTTGTTCTAGTCTAGACAAAGCAATAAGGTTGGCTTATTGCTTTTCTTGAGTCATGCAGATGCCATTGATGCACTGTTCAACAAAATTTGAGAAACTTGCATAAAATGAGGACCAGATGAGATAAGCAAAAATTCACCTCTTATTCAACATAAGCACATAAAATACATATATCTACAAATTTTCTGCACCATGACTTGAAGAATAAAGATTTGAACAAATTTTTGGTTTAACACTGAACTTCTTCCTTAATGTAAAGAATGAATGCCTTAAATAAGATGCTGCTAAGGGAAATCAAAACATTCATCCGCAACATCAGTGTACATAGGTTAAGCATACCAAATGAGGCCACAAAACACACACACAAAAATGGGAATATGCATGGATAGGCAAGCACAGGTCAACCTAAATATTCAACCGAACATTTCCTGGGAGTTAAGCAAATCTTTTTTCTTAACCCTTTGACTGCCAAGTTTTTTCCCCAACTGCGACAGTCGACTCTCATTACAACGGACCCTGATAACCCGACAAAAAATGTCCGTTTTGTCCAAAGTCCGTAATATCCAAAACGCCTTACTTCCGAAACTTTGGTCGCAATGTCTTAACAACGTTATTGAAAGAGTGAAGGACTAACGTCTCAAGCTAAAAGCAAAAAAAAAAAAAAGAGTTGCAGTTTCGCTCGACAGGCGCTTCGAAGCATTGATTGCGATAGCCAATTAGTAGACAGCTATATGAGGTAAGGATAGTAATTTTAACGGCCGTATAAAGTTGTAAACACAGGCATACTAACCAAATTAACATGCACGGTGTCATGTGCGCAGGTAAACGTGAACACATCTCGCTTAATGACCACGGAAAGTTGCTGTCAAAACGCTTGAGTGGGAAGCATGGCAGCAGCAGCGAGCGAATTGTCCTTCATGCTGCCTCTCGCTTCAACACAAACTAAATGTCGAAAGCACAGCGCATATGAAGCTACCGGCATGGGGCGCACCTTGTCCACATCGCAGATCGCTTTCAAGATACGGCGCCCACACGGCCGCGCCGTAAGCAGCAGCCGCCGGAGTAGAACGCCACGTCTCCCTCGCCTGCCCCCCCCCCCCTTGCCTCGTGCACGAAAGAAGACGGCATGCTGCCACCCTGCCTTCCCCCCTCGCGCGCATGAGATTGAGCCGTAGTCATCAGCTGACCCTCTCAAGTCTGTTGTCAGCCTGTGTCGACACGGCAAAAATATGTTTTATGTGCCCGAATTTAAAAAAAATTGCTGCTAATTTCGTCCACTGTAGCCAATAGTTAGTTGTTGCGTGGTCCGTTAAAAGCGAACTTTGTTGCATTAATAAAATAGGTAAAGCAAACTAAGGTTGAAAATATGGTCTGTTATATCCGAAAGTCTGTTGTACGCAGGTCCGTTGTAACGAGCGTAGACTGTGTACAGCCCCTTTCAGGTTTATTTCACGTGTTGGTTCAGTGGACATTTGATGCTCTATAAAAGCTGTATTTTTTTCGCCGTTTTCTCCTATTTCACTATTTGTGAACTGTTCAGAAATTCCTTCATTTGTCGTTGTCCAGATGGATGGACATACCACGCTAGTCATGGTCACGATTGCTTTTCCGATACTTGGTCCCGGCCATTTCCTTTTTTTTCGGTCTTGTTGGCTCAACGGACATTTCATGCTACGTAGGAACTGGTTATTCGTCGTCGGTTTCTTTTGATTCATAATTCATCAAGTATTCATAAATCTCTTAGCCTGTCTAAGTGTGGATGGACCTGCCACACTAGTGAATTGTGGCTGCGATGTCGTGAAATAGTGACAGGACACGTTCTTTGGCTGTTAATAGTGACAGAGCAGTGAGACGAGTTCCTTGGTTTAGATGACCTGTCCATAAGCTGGCACAACAGGCGCGCAGTGTTATTTTTTTTGCATGAGTTACTTTTGCGGAGGCAGGGAGTGTGCTGAAAACACAAAACGGGTATACTTGAGTGGCAGGGGCTCTGTAAGGGTGGCGGCCCCACTTATCTAGGGAGCGACACTCAGAGGGTTAAATATGACGACAAGTTATTGAATATCAGATTTGTATTGTCTATTTCAGCGGTTCTCAGCCATGGATGTGTTAGGGACCCCTTGTGAACCGGCGGAAGTGATGGGGGACCCTTTGCAGTGACGGGTGGTTGGGGGGGTCAAAGGTTCATTTTTTTTATGATGAACAAAATTGGCAACGAACACTCTGTTGTCTTTTATTTTTTTGTTATCTTATGCGGATTGCTGCCGCAGTTTTGGGAGCAAGTCTGGAACTGGGAATGAGTCAAGGCTAAAGTAAATGGCCTAAAAAGCGCACAATTTAGACAGCTTTTTTTAGGGGTGTGCGAATAACAGAATTTTCGAATACGAATCGAATACGAATATACTACTTCAGCTTCAAATAGTAAATCAAATATCGAATAATGATATACACATGCATTTATTAGCAAGTTGGGTTAATTTGATATGTTGTAACATTGTCAGTGTTACAAAACTAGACTAGTAAGCCATTATACTAAAACATTGTGCATTTGGCTCCTGTTAACTTGGAAAATTTGGTAATTCCCACTGGCCTGTCCTTGCCGACCTGTGCCTTGTTCCGCATCAAATGCCCGTATACTCGGAGGCATTTGACCCTGTGCCAGTCGTCACTCATCACACTTGCTGTCAAGCAATATGCTCAAAATTGGGAATAAGGCTGCAAAAAAAAAAACAATAATAGAATTGCTTTCCGCAAACTAGTGCCCCTTGCTACCAGAGGCTGGCTTTTCCGCAAACTTGAGACTTTCAGTGGCACACTGTAAAGTGTGCTTTACGGGCGAAATATCGCCAGCAGCACGAAATTCTCACAAAATTCAGCACAATATCGCCCCACTATTCTTAGATAGAAACAAATGCTAATAGTGTTTGCTCCTGCACAGCCGCAATATATTTGATTTGATTTGAATAACCACATCCAACCGAATATTCAAACATATTCGAATCTAGGTAATTGGAATATTAAAAATATACTATTCGATAATATTCGAACACCCCTCTTTTGCTGACGGGTTTCGCGGACCCCCATTTGAGAACCACTGGTCTATTTCATTGCAAGTACACGCTACATGGAATTTTGTGACGCTCAGTTGAATTTTATATTTCGAATATAATTCTGTATTTCATTAGAGGATCCTAGTGGACTTAAAACATTCTTTTTTTTTTTTGTCAAGTTTCAGACTGTCACTCGAAGTCTCAGGTTTGATTTTGCAATCAATAAGGGGGGGGGGGGGGGGGGAATGCGAAAACACTCGTGCAGTAATTAGATTTAGATACAGGTTAAAAAAGCACCCCAGCTGGTCGAAATTTACCTAGAGCCTCCATCAATGAAGCGCCTCTCATATCCCTTGAGTAGCTTCAGGACGTTAAAAAACCCATAGCCTAACCTGCTGTCACTGCATTGTGATAACATGCATGAAGAAAAAACTTGAACACATATTCGATCATTTCTTAAATCTTCAGAAGGGAAGTCTGAGGTCCTCAAGATCATGAACGAAGTGATCAGCAAACCGAGGACTCTGAAAAAAGACAACTGGCCGGTCTCTGGTAAGTTCCTTCGTGCGATGAAGTTTAAAAAAAAAAAACAGTTCATGTTCCTTCCATGTTTTCTTCACGTGGCTTATAAAAATGAATTGCTGCGGGTGTTCTGTCCAGTTTGAACAATTCGGTGTCTGATAAACCCTGTACTAGCAAAGAAGAGTTGTAGGTCGGTTAAATACATCCTTTAGAAAAGGGCCGCTCTAGCTTTCTCTTTGTGCATAATTGTCCAAAATATGGTGGCCAGCTCGTTGCTAAAAGAGTGATTACTGGTCTGTTTGTGTGTCATTCTTGCTTTTGTCTATTAAATCTGATGGGGCCGAATGCGCAAAACAGTGACAAAGCACTCGCTACAGATTAATCGGTCTTTTAGAAATGCATTCGCAGCCATGTTCTGGGCTATGTGCATTGCGGCAAAGCCATCCAGTCACTTTGTAAAGGGTCTATCGTGCGTCTGCCATAGACTTTGGACTAGGGGAACAGGCTGCAACGTCACAGTTCACATGGCTTTGTGCAAAGGCATTCCTGTATTTCAAGGCCACGCAAACTGCACATTGGATTTCCGGTAATACAGTCTCGACAGGACTTTGAAACAGGTTGATATTGTCTGAGGGTTTTAATGAAAAAGCATTTGAAGGAGGTGGATGTTCTTTTGTTATGCACGTAAATCAAAAACTGAATCAAATCCTTTGTTTCATGTTTCAAATCAGTGGCAGTCAGCAACTGTAATATTTCTGAGGGTCATCTTGAATGGTGACCTTTCCCCTGTGATCCCTGAAAGAGATTATCAGCATGCTGTGTGTAACTTTTCGTGTTGAAAATTACTCCATGTTTGAAATATAAAGAGGCATCGAGTTTGCGTATTTTTCCGATAGAGGCACGTGTCTTGGTACAAGCCCTGTGCGGTGCCGTTCTTATGTGCATTAATACCCCTGTCAAGCGGGCAAGTAAAGTTCACTTACGGAGATTGTCACTCGGTTTAACTGCACTTTACCAAATCTAAATGTCGCAAGTGGAGTGTCACTCACAGAAGAGTGTACTCCCGTCGATGTGCGTTCACGGAACGCACTTTGCTGGCCGAGTGCGTAGCCTCACCGCCAGCGGTTTCAATGGTACAAAATGTAATGCATAAAAAAAGGACACAGAAGTTCATTTTAGTGGTTGAACAGCTCTTGCGCACAGATAATAGCCTAAAAAACGCTCATATTTTGTTCTAGCAGGATCAAATGCAGCCTCGTCGCACGTCGCTATGTCGTTCTGAATTGGTTGGGCACTTTTCTTGGCCGGCATTGACTTGCCACACTCTCTTAATAAAAAAATATTTTCGTTTCTTGTTGAAAAAACATAGATTAAGCTTGTCTTATTAATAAAACAATCACTTCTTAGAAGTACTTTTCTTTTTAATCTACATCTTCACAAAACACGCTCGTGGTATGTCGCCATATTTTTTTGTTTTTACTGCGAGTGCGCTCTGTTTTCCCGTTTAGAACCACGTAGCCTAAAGTGTCACTCAAGGTCCCAAAGTGCACTCCCCCGTAAGTGCACTTAACTTGCCCGCTTGACAGGGGTATAAGTTGGAGTAAGAAAACACGGCATTTTCGGGTTGTCTTTTCAGAGAGCTCTGGCGGCACTGCAAAGTTCAAGTAAAAAAAAGCAACTAAGCGTTACTGCTAGCATAGACATGCTCAAGTGATGATAAGAAAGCAGAACCATCACTTCCGTATTGGGTTGTTCTCATAATGTAGTGTTAAAGCTGTTTTTCACAACTTTCGTAGCATGGCCAGAGTACTCTCAAACAACCACCCAAGTATACCGTAAGAAATAAGAACTTCTTTCATACTGTTTTACGATTGTTTCAGAGAGCCTGAATTTCCTTATCCACATGCAAAAAAAAAAAACATGCTTTTTTTCTCCCACTCAGAGAGGTTGGAAGTTCCAGTGCATCAGCGGGCACGCTTCGTTGGTCTTGGAGGCCACAACCTGAAGAAGCTGACTGCCGAAACAGGTGCAGTAGTATAATTTAAAAATTATTATAGCTATTGCAACTGTTCTATTCAACTTGTACTGTATTTTTGCACGTATAACCTCCTGCTGCATTTTTCTGCACCTGGTGACATCGACCTTCTGATGGACAGAAAAAAAGATTGGGTTCTATAACGCACACATATAATAGCAGACAGCAAAGTGCAAATCATTATTTGCACTTGCCGTTGCTTATTATAGTACGAGCACCGATACATCTCATAAGTGTACTGGCAGACCTTTAGAGGCTATTTCAGAAGCGCCTGTGGCGATTTCAACCCTTGGGGACAGTAAAAGGCATGCATTCATTTTTTTTTTACTGCCCGATTTTTCGGACGTTTTCGCGACCCTTAGGGAGTCCAAAAAATCGGACGTTGACTATATATGATATGGATAATAATTCAGTATACCTGAATTCGATATATCCTGGTTCAACTGTGGTATTTAATTTTATGCAGACACACAGTTGACTGAACAAATCGGTTCTGTGGAAATACCCTAAATGGAGCAAGGTTCAAGAAAGAGAAAATGGTCATAAAGCTTTGTCGTTCATGAAAATTACTCCACTTCGCGGATTTCCGAAATAGTTGGTTTGCTTTTTTTCCGGCACTTTTGAGTTCCAATAAATTAGGCCTCGTGCTGCCATCTCCTAGCCTTCTCATAAGCTCAAGACGGCAATTTTGTAGCGATGCCTTTCGCTCGATGCTATGCCACTCTTTTCATCCTGTTCACGGCTGGTTGATCCCATTTTTATAACGTGGGCAAAGTGTCGCTATGGCCACGGACAAAATGCAAAAAAAAAGAATAGAATCAGAAAAACCATGACTAAAGAATCATGACCGTGGGTTTGATCCCTCAACCAAGACCAATTTTTCAGCTGCATAGCTTTTGTAGTTTTGAGAAACCCAGATGGGTTCTCTTTGTTGCTTTGTGTTACTTTCAGGTTGATGACAGTATTTTTTAAAAAATATTTTTACACAGCTTGCTTTCAATGTTGCAGGGTGTTGCTCTTTAAAACTCTTTTTCCTCCCCTCTGTCTTTCTTGCAGGTGTTCAGCTGTCGGCAATCGATGACACTTGCTTCGAGATGTTTGCGCCGAACCAGGATGCCATGAATGAAGCAAAAGAAATGGTTGAGCAGTTCCTCAAGGAAGAGGTGCGCAGTGTTCTGATTTGACCCTAGTGTAGGTTGCATGGAAAACAAACAAAACAAAAAACATGTGCAACACACTTTCTTTATTGCAGAAAGCTCAGATAAGGTTCTTTCTTTTCTTTTAGATGCGAAGCATCTTATGGTTGGGGCTATGTCCCTCCCTCCGCCGTGCGGCGTCCACACCCGCACTGCGCATGCACATCCTCCTCCCCCTCCTCTCCTTGTCTCATCTCTTCTCCTCTCGGCATTCCTCCTCTCCGACGCTCCTCTCCTCTCCCGATTGCGCAACGAATGGCAACACCTGCGGCTCCGCGCGCGATAATGCGAAGCAGCTTAGGTTAGAGGCGCGATGGTAGGCGCTGCATACTCCGCTGGGGGGTGCCACTGTAGCTCGCGGTATAACGATGCGTGCGCGCGCTCTGCTCCTCTCATTCTCCTCCCGCAACGCCGCGATGAGTGCCACGGACAGCGCCAGCGTCAGCGCCGTGGACAGCGCTGCGGAGAAGAGGGCTCGAGCCGCTGCCACGAAACGGCAGCAGCGACAGGCCGATCCAGAACTTCGGGCTCGCGAAGCCGAAAGGAAACGTCAACGCCGCCGAGAAGCTGCTACTGATGCAATGAGGGCTCGCGTAATGGGAACTTGAGTCGACCCCACGGCTGCTTCGCATACTACTCAGGGTTCCCCTACGGGAAGATGGTGTAATTTTTTTAGACTTTCTGGCAGAAATTCTGCATTTGTTAGATTCGCGTAGACATTGAAAATCGGTAACAGCCTCCAACCTTTGCTGTACATGCAAATTTTGAAAACCATTCACATCTAGAAAGCTTTGTTTGAGGAGATTCAGTTGGTGTATGGCTAGTTAGTGTCATTGCATAACTTGTGGCCATGATGTATAAAAAATGACGAGTGACTGGAATGTGATATTTACCTAACAATAACTGGCTCCAATTTGTTACAGCATAAAAATAAAATATTTGCTAACTGAGTTGCGTCGAAGAACGTAATCAATGTGTTTGTAACAGTCTTTATTATTAGTATGATGAGGAACACATAATGATCAGTTACTGGCATAATAATAAGATAGTTGGCCAGCTTGTCGTATCAAAAAGAACATGTAGCTGAGTGTCGCTGTCGCAAGCAGATTTAGCTAAGGGTGTGCGAATACTTGAATACCATCGAGTCGAATCAAATAGTGAACATTCGAATAATTCGATTTTTCGAATATTTGCTGTAGAGGCCCATGCAGTACCACATCTCGCGTGCACCACGGAGTTCCTCATGTTCAATGCCGCGTAAGTGAGCAACTCACTTCGTTGTTTTCGATGCAAAAGGAGCGCCGAGCGCACCGCAGACATGGCGCCCTGGCTGACCCAGACACGGGCTTTGTCTCTGCGATCACTGCTGCCTTACTGCATGCCCTCCTCAACCTTAGCCCAATGCGGGGATCGTACACACCGCACCCGAACTCTGGAATTCACGTTGTGGAGTTCGTGAAATTTTGTAACACATTTTCTGATATTCAATATTTGGCTTGTCTTTTTCTTGATTCCATTCGATGTTCGATTTGAAATCTACTACTATTCGGTATTCGCACACCTCTAGATATAACGACTTTTTGCATATAGTGACTAAATAAATAAAAAATTTTACTTGAGGATACAAGCGTGTAATAAATGTGTGCTTATAACAGTTATCATATCTAATGGAGGTATTTCGTGTTAGGCGCGACTTCATTATATTAAGGTTTGTCTGTATTTGATTTTACATTTATATTATTAGGAATTGGTTGGCAATATGCGCAATGAGTTATGCTTTTTTTTTTCTTTTTTTCTTTCTGATTGTTTTGCAGTCTGTAACACCTATTTTTTGTTTCTGTCTTTATTAGCGTGAGCCAACTCTTGAGTTTGGAGCGGTGTACACAGCCAAGATAGTCGAGATCAGGTGAGCGGTTGTGGCATTGATGGACTGATTGCGAGTGACTGCTGTCATAGAAATTTTAATCTGAATTTTCACACCTTAAATTTGTAAGTAATATAAGACTGCCGCATTCCATGCCGATAAAGACGAAGTGGTCGTGCAAACTTGGGAAAAGTCATTCATTTTTATTTGTGATGACATTTTGTGGGCAGTTCTTTGATGCGCATATTTAGAGAACCTTTCGCAAGTGATATCCTTGTCAGACCCAACAAAATCCTTGTAACAGAATACATTCTAAAATTCTAAACTGAATTTTTGTCAGGAATTAGTTGCTGACGAACCTGAAAAGCTGCTTGCTTGATCAGGTGGAAAGGTATGTGCTAACAAGAGCAGCTCTATGTACGTGGACAAAGAGTCTAATATCTGGAACTTGTTCGGTTAAAAGCGCATTCTCTTTGCCTGAACACATAGAGACAGGCATGGCGGTTTGTTGCCAAGCATTTTCATCCTAGATTGCGGCCTCAGCTGGTGGCATTTGAAATCTACTGCCCATTGATTTCCCGTTGTCGGTGATCATACAGCAGTTTCACTTGCAATTGTCATGCTTTTGTCAATTTGTCACTTGCAATTGTCATGCTTGCAATTGTCACACTTGCTTTTCACTTTGCAATTGACTTGATAATGCAAGTCAATTTTTTTCTAACTTTTGTACGGGCACTGTATGCTCAGTACATTTATTTCTTCCATACAAAACAGGAGGCCCCTCTGGCAGTTTTTCACTCTGGAACCACCTAATGTGTAAAAAAAAAATTATGTGCTCACATTTTTGGTAGGCCATATGATCAATGATGAGCTTGAAGCTCTTGGCCATTTGCGGTCATGTATCGGGCCCTTCCTGCAATGTGCAAATATCAGTTCTGGCCAGATGTCAAGAAGCGCCCGACAGGCACGCATGCTTGTATTTACTAATTATTTGGGTTGGTAGTGCCAGCTTTAGGAAAGTTTTAAACTAAACAATGCATTTTGCAATGTCTCCACACAAGTGCAGCACTTTTTCGGCGGCACTTGAAGGCATTTTCGTGCGGAATTTTCGGCACAAAGCACTGACAGGATGGCGATGATTTCTGAAGTGGGCTTTATGGATGAAACTCACGTGAATTCGGTGAATCAGAAGATTATTTTAGTATTGAAGATGAATGTATTCCGCCTTCAGATGGTCAGCAAACGTCTTGAGATGAGGGTGCTTTAGAAGAAAGTGACGATGAGTACTCTACAGACCTGCAGTGCAAATCCTCACCTCCACCCAGGAGAGCACTTCAAGCACTATCACATAGGGCTCAAGTACTGTTGAGCGGCTAAGGAAACGAAAGAAACTTTCTGATATAAATCGCTTACCATGCGTTTCTTTACCTGAGTGCTTCTGTGTGGTGTCAAAAATGTACATTATGGCTTCTGATTGAAACGGCCACAAATTGGGTATACCCTCATGACCGTGAGGGTTTAACATGCTGGTCTCATTCTTACTGCGGGAAGAAGTTATGATATATGTGAGCGATGCATATGTTTAGTTGCAGCGTGGTCTTTCAAAGTCGTGGAGACTAGCAAATGGTTGAAAGCTGCTCACCCCTGCTCGCTTGCAGGGAATCGGGCGTGATGGTGACGCTGTACCCGACGATGACGCCGACGCTTCTTCACATCTCTCAGCTCGACCAGAGAAAGGTCAGTTCCCCCCATCCTCATGTGCAAATGCTGTTGTACATATATAGCAGGACTTCGGTCATCTGTTTCGTAGCGGACTGCAGAAAAAAAAAAACGCATTATCCGAAAAATGTAACTGCCCATAATTCTTGCAGCAGCACTGCGGATAATGCAAGAGCTACTCTCACACAAAGCATTATTTGAAGTAGAAGAGGAAGCCAGCAAACTATTGATAACTCGCTAAATTGAAAATATTGAAATAAAGTAATGAAAACCTGCGAAGTAACTGTTTTCAGCGGCGACATGTCGCGGCCAGTCTAGATGTGCCACCAACAGACAATGTCATGTCGATGGTGCGCAGTCGCTGTTTATTGGTTGTAACAGCCAGAAAAGCAGGTTTAACAAACAGGACAAACAGGAGGCTAATTCGCATGACCCTATGGAAGCCAAATGGGACTGGCATTTCAGAGTGCAGGAGCCGAGAAAACACCCGTTACGGTGGCTCTGTGGTTGTAGCAATACGTTGGTGAGCACAAGGTTGCAGCTTCGATCCCGTCCACAGCGGCCACATTTCACTGAGGCTGAAATGCAAAAACGCTCATGTACTACTTACCCTATGTATCCAAATCTAATGTGCACATTTTTTCAGAGAAAATGGGTCTGAAAATTGCCTGCTCGTTACAGTCGAACACGAAACCAGAGCCGCGATCGTGGCGTTGGCAACAGCCGTTGACCGTCAGAGCCGTCAAATGCGGCGTCATCGCTATCGCAAGCTGGTGACAGAGCATGTTTTCATGATTGAGGGTGTCTACCAACTGGGAAAACCGGGAGAGCCGGGAATTCTCAGGGATTTTGAATAGTCTATAAATACTTGGGGAAAACTCAGGGAACTTGTGCTTCTCTCAGGGAAAATTAGCTGTAACTTTATTGAAAGGGAACGAAAGTTATGCTAATGTTGGCTCCAGTAACAGAGAGAAATCGTAACGAATCGTCTTTGACACCGTGTCGTCGGCTGGAGGAGTTGCCAGTGTAAGTCAACGACCGATTTTTCGGACATGCCTGATAATTACGGACGGCTTCACGGCACCACTACGCGCCCCATAGAGTCAATGTATAAGAATGTCTGAAATTTCGGACGCAAGAGCCCTTCGCTGTCCGATTTTCCAGACTTTTTGCCGTGACCGCAGGTGCGAGAACAGCATTAATCAAAGCCACCACCACCGCCATTTCGATTATCTCGCCGCCTCGAACCACCGCTCTCGCACGCAGATCTTCTGGCAGCCGTAGCCACCTCCGTGGCAACTCAGCCCGAGCTGCTTCGACATTCGATATTAAGCTTCTTGGTGTTCAGTGTCATGTTTCTCACTGAAAGAATTCGCTGGTGCCAGCAATGGCACCAACTCCGCCTTTGTAATACTCGCGACTGGATTCGAAGCTCGGAAAGCACGGCGCGTTGCCTAATGCCAGTTTCCGAAAGTCAGCTTCGCCTCAATATAGCAATGTTACACGGTGAAGTTTAGCAAGCGTGGGAAGGGGCAATTGTCAAGGGACACAGCATGTATTCCTTAATTATACACACGTGCACCGGCTGTCTCCTGTCACAGTACGAGCACCGATATGCCTCGTAAGTGTACTGGCCGGCCTTCAGAGCTTTTTTGTACGTGCCTGTGGCGATTTGAGCCATTAAGGGCAGTAAAAGACATGCAATCATTTTTTCGGACTGCCCGATTTTTCGGACGTTTTCGCGACCCCTAGGGATCCCGAAAAACAGGACATTGACTGTAAAACTGATCAAGAGGATGCTTCAAATGATCTGTGGGGCGAACACGCGGTGGAAGGAGGATGAGAACAGAAAAGACGGGCGCATTGAGGAATGAGCGAGAAAGGCAGTGTGCCACCGTTTATTTGAAGGAGCTTGAGCTCAAAAAACAAAGTGTTGGCTGACGCCGAGATGAAGGTATCCCTCATTTAAATGAAAATAAGCTCTGTAAAGCAGGGAAACGCAACACTGTGGTGTTATGCGCAGGCTGAGAGTAAGTCAGGACAGTTAAGGTTGACTTTCCAGTTGCTGAGAGAATCTCAATTGTGACAAAGTTCGGGCCTCATACCAATGAGCTTGCCATCAGTTGATAGAAATAGCTCGCATTCGAAAGTATTTGCTTCTGTATGCATCTCCTTTTTATTCGTATTTGAAAATGTTGACTCGATTTGCATTAGGTATTACCTTTTTTTTTCGAATATATTTTTTAGCTGTGCATTTTAATAACCCCTTCCTTCTGTTTTCTTTTTGAATAAAATAAACACTACTCGTTACTATTCACACTGGATTAAGTAGTTTTTAATTTTAACATGCTTACTAGAGAGTGAAAGCATCGGGCGACATGGTGTCAGCCCATCTTGACATAAAACAAAGTTCTGTGTCACTCGGGGAATTTTGCAATGGCAGTCAGGGAGAACCTGGAAAACTCAAGGAATTTGGAAATGTCAACTTGGTAGGCACCCTGATGAAGGTTTCTGTGGGTTAATTTTGTGCTCAACTATAACCTAGAGCATTACTCTCCATCAATCAAAAGTACTATCACTTTCGCCAGGTTTCACACGACTTGGCGCCGGATGCATCAGCACATATGGCCACCAGCGTTTTTGGCACTGTGCTGAGCTCGCTATATGCACACAGTGCCAGGAACACCGTCAGCTGCATACTTCAACAAGTCTGATGCATACTTCAACAAGTCTGATGCAGTCATGCGAAGTCTTGCGACAGGAATAGTAGTACTCTGAAAGTGATTGCTAGAGAATACCGTCCCTGCGTGCTTGGTATCTGTGGCCACTGAAGCACAAATGGTGATCACGATGCGCTGCTTTCGTTATGAAAGCTCATTAAAAACAAATATATCTGCTGTGAAGGTAAATTTTGCACATCTCTTCTTTTTTTTTTTGCATGAACGTAAGGATCATGCTATATGTTTCTTTTATAAATCAGGGGTATGTTACATTCAGGTGCACTTTCGTTTTCTTGCTTGAACCTGCTAAAGTTTTTGGGTTCTAGATTTTTCGTACCGAAAGTTACGGGACGCGAATGGCTGTGCTTACAAAAGAATGCAAGGAGAGCACAGAAGATCACAGAGGGCATACATTGGAATTTGGGTTTTCGAATATGCAAATCTGCTTGGGTACGCTATTTCTAGAATTCCCTTTTGGGTGCGTGTTAGATTTGGAGGTAAATTAGAATTGGGCAAATACTGTATATTTAGTTGTACGTTAACCCTTTCAGCGTTTGGGTTTTTTGGAGGTAATCGTCTTTTTTTTTTTCTCTGATAGTATAAAATGAACACAACAGTTTACTATTGGTTATGCAAAAGGGGAAAAAAATTACATGGTTAGTGAAAAATGCACACTTGGTATCCAAGGGGAGAGAATTGAGAACGTACACGTTTGTCGGTAACATGGCGGGACAGAAACATGGAAACGTACTAGTATGCCAGTGACACTGAACAGGTTAAAGGGACACTAAAGGCAAGTATGAAGTCGACTACCATTCCATGAACCCCGCAACGCTTGTTTCGTGCCAAGAAAAGAATTATTTTACGAGAAAATTGCATCTGATGTGCCCGAATATCTTTATCGCAATTCAAGTCTCCCACCATGCCAATCGGGGAATGGTGACGTTGCATACGCCATCACCGCCCTTTGCTGCCGTCGGTGAGTAAAACGGCGCCCGACAGACAGTGGTACGATGCTGCGCCACTGCAACTGCTTTTGGTCAAGTAGCGTGCACCGTTCAGGCATCCCGTGACATTAAATGGAAGTGGAATTCTCTGCTACTTGCTGTTTGTGCGAGTTCCATGAGCCAGCAAAACCAGCGCAGCACTACGCGATGACGAAGTTACTGAAATGCGAAAGCGCAGGCGGCACAGAGTCCAGTGAACACAAAAATTTTCGACCGCCCGCGTAGTTGTGAAGGGTAATGTCAATGAGCTCTTTTTTCTGAAAATGAAATAGAACTGGGCAAGTAGCATTTTTTTATTTTCTTTATTTGTAAAATACCTACCCACTTACAAGGTCCTACATGGGACCTTGTAAGTGGGCCTTGTGGGTTTTATAATTTGCAATACAATAAAGTTTTTATAACTAGTGGTTGAGTAAAGACAGGATTTAAATTAAGAGTGCCTTCGTCATCGGGCAAGTACTTGAATGTCCCGGGGGAGTCTCTAATCGCGTCCTGCATTTACCTCAATTTCTTGATTAGTAAGGCTCTGTTTGCGATAATATTGGTGCCTTAGATATACTCGAGCACTAATCCATCACATTAGCTTGACTTAGTATTTTCCTTTAGTGTCCCTTTAAAGAACTCGGGGTGGTCGAAATTAATCCAGAGCCTCCCACTATGGCGTGTCTTATAGTTGTATCATGATGTTGGCACGTAAAACCCCGGAATTTAAGTGTTGTTTCTATGTTTCTTCTTGTCTAATGTCCCTTTCTCTGCATTTGCATAGTTATTTCCTGCCTTAATGATGAACCAAATAGCTGTTTAAGGTGTTCTACCCACTGAGCAGTTTCCAGATGGTAGATTACCTAAATTTGTTGTAAGTCATCTTGGTTTTACAATGGGGCTGTTATTGTGACATATGGAGCTGAGAAGGTTGACTTCAAATGACAACAAAAAGACCGGCACGTATACCTGATTGACACGTGGTGCTACCATTTCAGAGCATGCGCAGATGAGTTTTGTGTCTTCTTTTTTTTGCCTCAGTGCTTCCTTCAGTTGATAGTCGGCGTTCATGTTGTCCACTTCGCTTGTGTCCGTGTCTGCATGCCTTACCTTTTTGCATTATGAATCCGTACCAACTAGCTCAGCTTTCAGTCGTTCTAAGACAAAAATTTGTGGAATCATTGGGAAATATGAGTGAAGTAATTTGTAAGAAAGTGCCAAAGTTAACTTAATTGCACTTTGGAGCTCTGTGTGGTTTTTGGCAGTTCACTGTTTCAGAACTATATGAGGCATCTAAAAGTTAAGCTTGGCAGAAACAGATAGGCTGGCGGGCTCATGCTGGGATAGATCTTAAATTTGTATGTGCCTTGGGGGCACTGCAGGAAATTATCAAGTTTGTGCTAATCAGGCATCTTGGGTGCTTGCTGGGGGACTAAGAAATTTTGTATTTGGGAACTTCTATGCATATGAAAATGAAATTCATAGAAATAATGTGCTTGTTGGGAGCAGCGTACCGGAGAAAATGCTGGAGTATTTTGGGGTCACCATAAATGTTTACAAATTGCCATTGGCACGTTGAAGGGCTTCTTCCAGGAGTGTAATGAATCTTGGAATTGCTGCTGTAACCTGTAAGCTGACAGCTCAACATTTCTGCTTGAAGATGTGACAGAAGTGAAAGGGACAGATGCAGCATGTAACAAACAGAACAATGTATGTGTCACTCTCGCTTCTTTGGCGTAATAAGCAGTACTATTGCATCATTAAGTATGAATCATCAACTTGTCAAAAGCTTGGATTTATACAGTTAAACCTGCTTATAACGAACCTCCATATAACGAATTCCTGGATATAACGAAGTTTTTCTATTCCCCGCCGTTACTCCATAGAAGCACATGTATTTGAGACCTCTACGTAACGAAGTGGCAGCGGGAGACTCCCTCGATATAACGAATTTTCCCCTCCGACAACCAAGAGATTTCGCCCCAAATTTTGTCATTTTTGCACGAGCAACAAGCGGAAGCACATTTGCCACCGCGACAGAATGCGAAGCGAGCGCACGTGTGCATGCGTGTGCGAGGCCGGCCTGCATCCTTCGACCCGGCGATCTTGCCGCCGCGGGCGTGACCTTTCCCCCTCCCTTCATTCAAACCTGATCCTACCGCTTGCTGCAGCTGGCCTAGCCCGCCAAGCTGACACTCTCTCCTTTTCCAGGTGATGTTGCCGACGCGCTGGTACACACTGTGACATATCACACTCGATGAGCGCGGACACGCGCTGTCAAACGCTAGCGGCGTGTGGAAGCGCCGCTGAAGAAGCGAGCGAAGTGACTTTCGGTGCTGTTGTCTATCGCTTCAACGCAAACTGAGCGCCGAGAACACACAGCACGCACAAAGCTACAAGCCGCCGACGCACCTACACTGCTAGACTCTGCCCCAACGCAGATCACTTTCAAGATACGGGCGCCGCCGTGCAGTATCGCAGTTGATGCCAGAGTACAGTACAACGCCAGCCCGCTATCCCTCCCCCCTCGCTTCCTCGCCGGTGCCTCGAGCGCAACGGAAGAAGGCGCACTTCCTCCCTGCTTTTCTTGCTGCGCGCGAGATCTAGACGCGGTCGTCGGCTCCCCTCGCACGTTTTCACTCGCACATACAGCATACGGCGCGCGGCGACTGCGTTATCACTCTGACTTTATACGGAATATCTATGAGCCAAAACCAATTTTAGGGCCACAACGCGTCATAGACACCATATTTATATAGCAAATACGGATCTCAAGGGCCATACTTTTGCTGGCGGAAACCGAAAATACGTCATAGTTGTCGCCCCCGGCACTTTGGGCGGCAAATGCCATCGTCAAGCCACCAAGCCAAGCGACATGAAAAGTCAAAATGGCCGCTTGGGCCGGCGCGGGGTGGCAGCGGGAACGGTCCCACAGTTGCGACGCAATAGCGGGGTTACCAATGCATTGGGTTCTATGGGAGCTGTGCCGGGACTGGCCGAAAACGACGTAACAGCCGGGAAAACGCAGCCCCCGGGAACGTAACAGCGGGGTTCTACTGTAACACTATACGACGCTATCATGACGCTCGCTCTTCGTTTCCGATGCCTCGCGCTTGTGCGAAACGACATGCGGCCACGCATCCGGTACCTGGTGTGACATTCCAAGGATGAGTGCTTCAACGAAAACGGAAAACGGGTGCGCGTTACAATTGAGGGCGCGTTAGAATCGAGTAAATACGGTAAGCGTTTCTTTTTCGAATTTTTGTGCCGAACCTGCATATAACGAAATCCTCTTTATAACGAAGTTTTTCGGGAATTTGTCAATTTCGTTATATCCAGGTTTAACTGTATTTCGTATCCTCAGTTGATTACTCGTAATTGTGTAACAGCATAGCATTCTACACATCTAAGAAAAGCACGCGAAAGGCTGACTCTTAACTGTTTGATGCTGGGAAGCACGTTAATAACAGTGGAGTCAAACTGTTCTGTTTTTCTTTTTCTTACTCATCCTTTCATTGCTTCACTGCTAAATAATCATGAACAGTGTCTGATTTATCCTCCTTATCTCACTTTATCGCTCATATCTGTATTTCTTATCTTTCCTTAATACCCCCCAGGTTAGCCATCCAAGTGTCCTGGGTCTGGAAGAGGGCCAAGAGATCACTGTCAAGTACTTTGGCCGCGATCCCGTGAGCGGCAAGATGCGGCTGTCACGCAAGGTGCTGCAGACTCCTCCATCGAGCGTCATAAGAAATCTGTCCTGAGGTGGTGTGGTGGCCAGGAGCTAATGTCCATCGCCTGTGCTTCCTTCGTGGCCAGCCTCATTCATCTCTCTGTGCAGCAGCAGCGTACGCTGCCCTGCGCCGGTGTAAATTGTATCCACAGCATCCTAAGCGAGAGCCTCTTGATATATAGATGTACATAAATCACTGTCATAGCCAAAAAAGGAAAAGTGTATAGGAAATAAAAATTTATGCGCATAAATTTCTATAGAGCTTGTATTACTTTCAGAGGATTGAAACATTCTACAGTGTCTGGCAACTACCAAAAGTTCGAAAATGACAGCTTGTATTCTGGTTTATTTATTATGTGTGTAGTAATACTGGAAATTTTTGCATAATTAATCAAATAGTGCCCTATTTGAATCAATCTTCGAATCGAGTTGTCATTATTCGTAAGTTCGAGTAATTTTTTAATAGTTTTTCAATATTACAAAGCCTCAACTGTGCGCAAGAAAATATAAAGCTCGAGCAAAAGTACAATGAATTTTATTCCCGCGGGTATAGTATAGGCATAAAACATGAGAACTTATGCAGTGGAGCAGGCTACATCACCTACGGAGCCAGACGTTACTGGCTATACAGCGATCATTGACACTCTTCGAGGAGTCCTGTGTATGGGAACAAACCACTGATTTGTTCCTTATGCTTCAGCTGTGCTCAAACGCTTTATGATGTGCAATGTAATGACAGAAACTTGCTGATTTTATGAACATTAGAATTGGAACATCATTTTATGTGAAAGCGGCTGTTCATTATTAGAAAACTATGTGAAAAGTATTCAATGTTCAATTCGATTCTGGCACTATTCGATTTGTAGTCTGTTTGGTCTCAAAAATTACCATTTGCACACCCCTATTATAATATACAGTTGCCAACTGATGTTCGGGACGTGAAGGCCCCGGAAAAATACCCAAGTAGTATTTGGGCAAAACGGCAGAAAAAAATTATTTGAATGCTAAAATAAATTTTGTTGTTCGTTAGTACTGAAGACTTGTTTACAAAATTTTGCTCAGTGCTTTGCCTCAATTGAACAATATTTACATAAAATTTTATTGTGTCGAGGTCACTACAGTGTCATGAGTTTTGACGTTGCACTGCCCAAAAGGTGTCATCGCAAAGTGCAGAAATATTGGCCAGTATGAACTTGATGTTGTGATGTCAGTTTGGTCTGTGTTGAGTGAATTCTGTTTGGAGCTTTCGCCCTTCCGCTCACTAAGTGCATTGACAAACTTGGTATATAGGCATTCACGGTAGACAGCTGATTGCACACGGACATGTGGTCCACTGTACTAGGGCCATCAGTCTAGCCCTTGCATGTGATCTCGCGTTTGAACATTAACTGAAATCAACTGATACAAGCATAATAACGATACACTTCCTGCAATGGCTAGCTGCCAGCCTTCACCGAATTTCCTTTGCACTCGTACCACAGACCATACTGCCAGGGCCACTAGGCCTAACCAGTGCAGCTAATTCAAAGCTGGCAGCCAAAGTGTTGGTTTGGTGCCAACTCACCCAAAATCTCTTTGCAGTCGTTTACGACACTCAAGGCCAAAGTGAGAGTACTGGTGACAACCTGAGTGACCAACTTCGTTCAAGGCTGCCATGATTGCGACATAGTACGCGTGGTCGTACCAGGAGTGGGACTCCTGCGCCAGTTGCGCCAAACACAGAAAATTGACCGAAATTGCGCTACGCTGCGCCAGAACGGCTTCGGCATGTGTGCTCCGGCAGTGGCTGGAGTATTAGTGAAGCCATCACTATTTTCTTTAACTCCCTCAGCAATATGGCCATTATGGATGCCTTTCTTACTGGTTTAGTTTTTATTAGTTATTACAGTTAGCACGAGTTAAGTTGTAGACTCGGTTTGAGCGGTGAAATAAATTTTATGCGTAAGTGTCAAACGACCCATTGAGCGAAATGCAACTCTGCTAACGTGAAACCTGGGGAGGTGGGAAGCATGCAGTGATGCACCGCTAATGGGCTCATACTGCATGGCTCATAACCCCGTAAGCGCGGCCTCCCCATTACGATGACAGAAAAGTGAAATTCTACGCTGGAATGATGAGCGGCAACGCAGCCAGCTGTGGAAGACGACGACGAACGCGGGAGCAGTGGCACGAGCGCGTGCCGAGCGCAAGCACGAGCCGCTTGTTTACCGTGACAACGACGACAGGAGACGCCCGACAGCCCGAACGCGTAAGGTGCTTCGCACGTAAAAGAGTGTGGCCGCTCACATTCCGCAGTCCGCGCGACGGCGCCTCCCCCACAGTTTCTCGTGATTTTGGCGCTTCTGGCAAGTGGCCGGCGCTCGCATGGCCACTCCCGGCTTTTGTCACTACTGTCGGAATGCCCAGGGTGGCTGTATTTAGAGTGTACTAGAATACGGTTGAGTGGGTCGAGCGGCGCGGCGCTCCCTGCCTGAGGCGCCAAACAACGAAAAGTAGGCTGAGGGCACTGCGAGCGAACTAGATAGAGGTTTAGCTTGTCCGGTAATCGGGTAAACGCGAGCGGACTGGGCGTTGGGGGCGTTTTGCCGGAACCGTAAACGTGAGCGGCCTGTAGGGTGCTACCACCTGATGGCGCAGAAATCAAACAGACAAAAAAAAAAAAAAAAAAAAAACCAGCTAATATTGCAGTAACCAAGTATATTCTACTTTGCTGTTGGTGTAAATGTTCGACAGTGGCGCAATCGTGTTGCCGCTGAAAATTTACACCAGTAGAGAAGTAGAATACACATGGTTACTGCAATATTAGCCGTTTTTTGTCTGTTTGATTTCTGCGCCACCAGGAAGCAGCACTCTCTAGGGCGGCATTTAGGGCGGCGTGGGTTGCAGCGGGTTCAGCGGGTGGGCGTCTCTGTCCCCAGGGCCAGTATACCGTACAAATATTCCAATCTGTATTTTATGCCCGTATGGGCGAGGCCTGAGCCATTTTGACATCACGAAGGTCTAATGGCGGATTTGGGAAAGTCGCAGTTTCGCCCAAAAGGCGTAGCATCGATTGCGATAGCAAACTTTTATCGGCCATATAAACTTGTAAACATTCGCTAACTACCTAAAACCCGGTGAAAGTTGCAGTGCGACAGGAGGGGAAGGGAATGACGCGCTTAAATGGCGTCAATAACGAAGGTGGCGAAAAATTACGGACAAAGGAAGAGCGTCTCGGCACGATCGACACTAGACGGCCGTGGCCAGCCGCCTAGCTGAGGGTGGACCGGCCCCGTCGTAGTACGTGCTGATTGCTGCTGAGAGCCCATCCTAACAAAAACGTCTCTGCAGTCTTCAGAACAGCTGGGTGTCGGGAGACTTAAATAGATCGAAATACCTCGCAGATGCTAGCCCTTATTGTAGTGCGAACTACGGATGCCGTTATTTTGACAAAAGTGTCCAACATAGAAAGCAGCCCTGCTTCGGACCGTCTGCCTCATCGATTCCTGAGTGCGATCAAATAACGATATCGTATTTCGTGATGAGGACTACAATACCACGACCGCAAGTACCCTCGAAACATCTATTCAAACAAGTCGGGACAGCAGGTCTACCGAAGGTGAGTGAAACTTGCTTCATATGATACTATCGAAGTTCTAGCGCAAATGTTCGTTTCTATATTTTAAATGTAGAAGTATATAGCATGGGTACAACGCAGGAAACGCGATTGAGTAACACCTAGGTGACTTGCAAAGTGCGCACCCACTTCCGTACATACCGGGGCCGAAACGCTCAGTTCAGTTAGAAAACAACGCTTATCTCCGCTGTTAACTGGCCTGCAACAGGTCTCTTTTTGCTCTTTGCCTTTCTTTCAAGCTACGTTCTTTCTCCTAACATTTTATGCATCAAGTAATGATTAAACCAAACGACAGTCCTATTGCCGTTCACGAAAAGCGGATAGACGGCGGATTTTTAAAGACCGTTGGCAAAAATCGAAGTTCGCTGTCTTGCCCGGCAGTGTGGCGTTTCATTTATTTTATTTATTTATTACGTAGTGCTAATACCAACAGAGATTTTAGCTCTTCCCTACAGTCTCTATTCCGCCCTCTAAGTGCGCGGTCTCTCAAGGGAATTAGGAGCGTGATCTCAAAAGCTTTATAATTTCTGGGAAAACTTATGGTTCCGACTGTTCCCAATCCCACCCCTGACCGCCGAAAGATGTATTGTTTAGATTCAAGGGCTTTTGCCGTCACCGAAACCTAGAAGATCGAGTAATATGGTTTGGAGTGGTGAAGGCGAAGCTTTTCAATGATAAGAATACACTGTTCTGCTAATCTGTCAGCGAGAATATTGTGGTTGGAAAATGGATCTCTCGCGCATGCGCAGAATATATCTGCGAATGATGGGCCACGATGGGTTATGTTGCTCACTGTGGGTTTGTAAACTATGCTGCTCGCATAAATGTTGGGAAAAACAAAGAGCACTAAAAACGGGCCCAAACAAGATGACGTGAGACAGTGCGCTGTCTTGCTTCTATTTGGTCTCTTATTTAGCGCTGTTCGTATATTGCAAGTCATGTACCGACTACGTCATAACAATACGTAATACAAGTGCATAAATTTGTGAACGAAATGTTATAGGCATTTTTTTAATATAATCATTTTTCAAATAGCATAGGGACTGGACTGGACAAGCTTTATTTGGGTCCTGCAGAAATAGCATAGTGACGATTACATAATTGGATGAGAAGTGGCTGCACGCCTTTGCAATGACATACGTTTGCCAGGAGTTCAGCGAAGTGCTGATTCGGCAACGGAATTTTCCGCGGAGTCCTAGCACTTTGTCTCTGCGTGGTGTACAATCTCCACATCCTCCGCATTACGCGTGCTCTACCAATTGTGCGACGGCTATCAATTCGACCACTAATTTGGATATATATATATATATATATATATATATATCATTGTCTGCGCGTGCGTGTGCACTGAACGTAAATTTGTACACACGGCCAGAAGCGCAATAATCCCGTGGGCAGCCCTTCGCATGGTGTAATAATGGTCGCCGAACAGAACACGCAGGAGACACCACGACGAATCCGTCCGCCAACTAGCCGATATTTATTTCAGTTCGTGGGTACATATATCTGCAAATTTCCGCATAGGTCTCAGCTCTTTCTTCAATGCATTATTTGAGCATTGGCGACGCAGACTATAGATTTTCACGAAATCTATTATTATAACAACGATTTAAAGGACATCCTGTTTCATCCACCTCATTATATTTCTTCAAGGACCGATCATCGCTTCAAGGTTGGTCTACCGTCTTGTCGCACAAAATTGTGTAACGACTCTTTCGTTCCTAGAACAAGCGTCGCATAGAACCACCTTCCCTCCACAATCGTAAGCATAACTGATGACCATGAGTTCGCAAGATCGCTTTACAAAATGCCTTGTAACATTTTTGTTAGTTGCACGTCTTGTCATTTTCTCCCCACTCATTTCTGTAGTGCCTTCGTGCCTGAAAGTATTTTCAATGAATAAATAAATTAATTAATTAATACGCATGCAGAACAGCGAAATGCTGCGGGTCGCGTCAGCCAACCGTAAAAGAGAACTGAAAGAACAAGGCTCCCCCGATTGTCCGCCTCTAATCGCCCTCTGCGCGATGCCCATTGAATGGAAGATGGACGAATGGATTATTGTACAGTATATGACACAAAATGGGTGGAAATGGGCTTCTTACTTCTTGACACACTTACACATTTATGTGTGCGTAGCTTCGCATTTCCCACCCTGTCGTCTATGTTTCCTTCTATAGGCGTTCCGAGCACTATACTCAGGTGACAGGCAAGTGGTAGTTCTTAGCGCCTCACGCGGTCGCCCATCCGCCCTCGACTACGCTTAGAAATTTAATTTTTGCCGACCATTTTCTTTCTATACTTCGCAAAAGGTGTAGGTTACTGCTACGATGCACAGTAAAGCCCCGGACAAGGGTTCTTGCCGGCCGCTGCAAGTCCGGGAGATGTCATGTCCGTCTGCTTTTTGTGTACGGTATATACGACAATCGCTTCGCGTATAACGTTACCTTGTAGATGAAGTATTTATAACTTTTAGATGAAGCAGTTCTTGCGTTATTCTTGTTCCCGTGTAGCCTAATAAGGCTGTACAAGCATCATGTCGAGGTGTACACGACAGTGTACAGGAAGCCAGCAGAAAAGAGCTGTAAGAAGAACAGCTTGACAAGGGTGCAGGCCTCCGCATTGGCACCTTTGCAGCAGCAGGCAAGCAAGGGCGGCGCCAAGATTTTTCTTGGCGCCGCCTTTGTTCCGCCGAGCTCGAAAAGGGACCCTGCTATACGTCCACAAGTTTGTAACGCGCTCAGGGAGCGGCACAAGTGGTGGGCAATTTGTTATTTATACGAACAGTAGATCACAATCGAAAGCTCGGAAATATCGTGCGTAGCTATAACTGAACATACGCAGGGCTCTCGTGGCGTGGCGTGGCGGATCGCGTAGCCGGTTTAAGGAAATTGGGATTAAAAATATAGGGACCGTGCCCTTCTGTTTTCCGTACTTCGTGATGGTCTAAAGTGGGCCGATAGAACGAACGCATGAATAAGCTACAGGCTTTCGTTTCACAAGCTGCGGTTGCGCAGTGAAGCCCCCGTGCGGACACCCCAAATATCCCAGCAAATACCATAAATCTTCGTACCAATTCCCCTTTTGTCGAACTGCCGGCGCCAGACTTGTACGTAACGAATTGCACGTAATTAATTACATTTTTGGTAGTTATGTAATTTATAGATAACTTTGTTTACTCGGTAACACTCCCTGTAATCCACTCACTTCTTTCAGTGACCACCTTACATGTAACCAGTTACGCTTTACTCGAGAAACAAGCTGTAACAGGCGACGCATTTTTGAGCACTTAAATTTTGCCGAAATTACATTGCATGTGACATTGTCCAAACAGATGAAAGCATCAGCATTGGTTTGCTCTTTCCTAAACACCTTTTTACGGAAGCGTTTAGGTGCCGCCATATTGTGCTGATAACGCTTTACGGTACTACAGTCGATTAGCAAGCATGGAAACAGTTGTATAAATGCGTTCAGCGTTTCATGACCATGTTACGTGACTTCTCATAAAAAAAATGTTTGTGCAACAGCCAAAGATGGCTGTTGCCATCTTTGGCAACAGCCATCTCAGTTTGTTGTATATTTTATACCAATCAATATACCAAATGTATATTTATACATTGATTTTATATCAATCGAATATAAAATCATCTACGTCCTGCAGACACACATCGATCGCCTTAAAGGGCCCCTAAACAACCCAGAGTCGAAATTTACTTGTGGTGTGGCAGTTCACGAGTCTACAACGAACACGTAGCCGCGAGAATTTTTCGAAATGGTGCCGTAATAGCGGAGTTACACACGTGAAAAACGGCCCTCGCTCGTTTCGCTCTTTCCTTCGCTACTCTCCTCGTTGGCTGGTCTCCCCTCCTCGCCGAGTGCTACTCGAAATGTCAGGTGACATACGTCATCGCCTACGCGCTTCTCAAAACACTGCCGACTTCCGGTTAAGGCACGTCAACGCTAGCCATGCTAGCGGCACATATACGGACTACGGTGGCAAAAAAAAAAAAAAAAAAAAAAAAAGCGACGCGGTTTTTTCTATCCTCCCCCTTTCGCTATAGAACTTTTTTTTTGTTCCTTTGTTTATGATAACGTTGTTCCGCTCGTTTCTCCTTTCCCTCTTGACTTTCCTCGCCTCACCCTCCCCTCAGGCCTCGCGCAATGCTCTTCTTTTTCTATTTCTTTAGCTGTCCGCGGCACGCTTTTTTTTTTTTTTTTTTTGTCGCGGGCGCTATCACCGGCGGACTGAAGCGCGCGCTCCTCTCCTGTCCGGCCGTGCCATTCGTGCATTCGATTATCCCGCTCCACGATCAACGGTCCAATCGACGACCGCGAAGCTGCGTGCCTCCGCCAGGGCGGTGAATCTTCCTATACCTCCCATTGGTTCTCCTATAGCAGACGCACAGTCGACGCTAGCGCTAAGGCGCACTTCAGTTAGGCCCCAGCGGATGGATGACGGTACTGCGGTGGCGAAAAAAAAAAAAAAAAGCGCCGCGACGTTTTTTTCTACCCTCCCCCTTTCGCTATAGCACTTTTTTGTTCCTTTGTTTATGATAACGTTGTTCCGCTCGTTTCTCCTTTCCCTCTTGACTTTCCTATTCCTCTCCCATGCCTCGCTTCACCCTCCCCTCATGCCTTGCGCAGTGCTCTTTTTTTTTTATTTCTTTAGCTGTCCGCGGCTCGCTTTTTTTTTTTTTTGTCTGGCCGTGCCATTCGCGCATTCGGGCTGCGTGCTTGTGCGCAGTGGATTCTTTTCGCGTTTTCATGCACGCAGTCGCGTTCATTATTACAATCAAGCAAGCATGTGCCCGAATTGTATTAAAAATAATTCCACTTACAACACAACAGTTCTTTGGACTCACTTTATTGTGTTCGTTTGCGAAAACCAGAATTGGAGAGGACAGTGCAACGCACTATAGAATGGAACAAAACGCGGATGGTGTTTCAAGTACGCACATAGTAAAAAAAAAAAAAAAAAAACCATATATTGCAATTGCTCTAATGGCCAATGCGCAGAATAGCTTCTCACGGCCTGCTTCTCGCTCGGTCCGTAAAATCCGACCTCCGTGAAGTGCGCCGAGCATATTCTGCGGTTGTTGACCTTGTCTCTGGACAAACCCATTAGGTCCATCCTTCCAGCGTAGGTTACAAACGCTTCCATCCTGAAGAACAGTGAAGATCATAAATTATAACATCGCAGTTGGAACATACAAAACTGAGCTCGTTTCGCGTCGCGGCAGAGTACTATAGTTGTGATATGTCAACCTTAATTCTCAGAAACGCATTTTTAAACGATGGCGACCAATTAGCTAGAAATAAGCGCAAAGCGCGCACCTACACACGTGTTCCTTGCGATACGCACAGGTGGTACTATATTTATAAGGAGCTTTATGTTCGCTGCTTGTTGACATAACGATTTACTGCATCATTGTGGTGTTTTCAAATCAGCTAACTGCGGCCTCACCACCGGACAGCCGTATACGACTGCGCACGATTACTGTCACAAATAAAAACCGGGAAGTAAACTGCACAGTGCTCACCTGTTGTCTTTAGGGATGCGGTGGAATTTCACGTCGCATGGCTCACTTCGTCTTGATGTGTTCGCACACCGGTGAAGCACACACAAACAGCTACAGTGGCGAGATATTGCTGGGAAAAGCCGACAAACGTGCAACGGTAGGGTACCATACGGACCACACTGCTAGCGGAGAAGGCGAAAACCGCAAAACTGACCGCATAATGCCAGAAAAAAAAAAAAAATTGCTGCCGTTTTGGCCTTTATCAGCACGGCCGACGACGAGGAGCGCGGGCCGCGCCAGCCGCGCCGCCGATAGCTGAAGGCGAGAGAGAAACGACAAAGTTGAGAGAGAGTTGACAAGAAAAAAGGAAAAGCTATTTTGGAGGTTTCGCATCCATCTCATGGATAGCGCTGCAATTCGCGTGGACAAAAAACCAGCGGAGGCCTGGTTGGAACGCGAGCGATTTGGCACTTGCGTTATGGTGGCTAGAAGTAGAGTGTACTAGACAATACTAGAAGGGCCCTTCTGGCCACCATACTTGCGTTGCGGGCTGTGATTACCGATGCGCATGCGCGCACAAGCGAGCAACACGGCGAGGGCGAGCAGGGAGCGCGCGTACCTGCCAGCAGGCAAACCGGAAGTCGTAGGATCTTGTTCGACCAATGGACATCGTTTCCGCCGTTGACATCACCAGATTCCCCCTGCTGACATCGTGACGACGGCTGGGGATACCGGAATGGCGAGAGGAGGAGGACGGCATTTTTTTTTCTTTTCTTTTTTCTTTTTTTTTTTTTGTGGCGCGCCTGCGGTGCGTAGCGCTGCAGCGTTTGGCATCGTTGATCGTGACGGCATTCTGAACTCGATGCGCGTGTTTACTTGAAATGTTCAAAAATATCTGAGGTGGTTTAGGGGCCCTTTAACATAGCAGGCTTGCAGATTTGCACACGTCTCTTTAAGTACGATCTCCAAGCTTTATATATACTCGTATATTGTGAGCGCTATTTGCGCATATCGTCGTCATCTGTACATCCGACTCATCATCTTGTGTGAGCGCTATTTGTGCATATCGTCGTCGTCGTCATTTGTACGTATACGACTCATCATCGTATTTTGGCTCGTGTGGTGCTTCGGCTATGTCTCGAGCGGCTGCTAGAAAATAAAGGCGTCGCATCGGTCGACGTCTCACAAATGGAGGCGTGTGATTTGATTCCCACGTCCTCTTGCTATCCTCGTTCCCCTGGAGCTCCGGTCCGGTAGTCGTTTGCTCTCGCCAAACACGGTGATGGCAGAAAACAATCCATCCACCAGTGCTACTACCACCTCTGCTCAGCCAGCTGGGCCTATACCTGGACCGTGAACACCAAACAACGAGACCCGCCCGTATTTCCCGGCCTCCGCGGCGATGACATGGAAGATTGGCTCGAGCACTGCAACAAAGCCAGCGACGTCAACCATTGGGACGACACGCACAAACTACGGTATGTCGCTTTTTACCTCACCGAAGTTGCCAAGACGTGGTTCTTTAACCACGAAAGTAACTTTTCGGACTGGCGATCATTCACCCAGCAATTTCGCCACATATTCGGCATGTCCCCCGGACGCTTCGAAGTCGCGAAACAGAAGCTCAGAACGTGCATACAAGAACAGGACGAGTCCTATATACATCCTACATTGAGGACGTCCTCCCTCTGCCGCCGCGCACCGAGTGACATGGCGGAAGCTGACCGCGTTCGCCACATACTGAAGGGCATCAACACAGTCGCCTTCAATGCTGTCGTCATTCAGAACCCAAACAGCGTTGGTGATATTATCACAGCATGCCAACGTCTTGACACGCTCCAGTCCATGCGCCTGCCACGCGCCTCTTGCGACACTCGTCTCAACGGTGATGCTTAGTTGCGAGCGCTAATACGTACTCTCATCAGGGAGGAACTTCAGGGACATCTTTCTGGACCTGCTACGCTTGCAACCGTTCGCCCGCTCCTTCTGGACTGCGTCACGTCATCAAGGACGAACTGGCGTCGATGACAAACACCTAAATTGACAAGTCTACTGGACCATTTCGTACGCCAAGTTATACCGAAATTGCCTCCCGGCCCACCTCGACCGTTAAGTCTCCACCTGCAGAAGCTTACCGCGACCCTGTAGCTTCGCCGGCAGCGAATACTCTTGCACAACCGTGGTGGTCGCACATTTCTCGCTACTGCAGTCGGCGTCAGCCAGATGAAAGGCGGGGCTACGCTACCTTTGAGCGAAACAGGGCACCTGAGTTTGATTCCTATACGTTCCCGGGCCGTACACAACCTCTTCTGGTCGCTCCCCCTCACCTTCCCAGGACATGCATGGCTCGAGCTTCCCGATCGCCCCAGCGTCGCTCTCCTTCACCTTACCGCCGTTCCTCATCGCCCTTGCGTGCTGCTTCCCATGTTGTGGACACCCGTTCGGAAAACTAGAGGCTGCAGTTTTTGGAGGAGAAACTGCATCGTATCGGACTATACCCATTCCTCCTGCTCGCCCCGCCAAATTACGCTCGGTTTGTGTGGAAGGTGTTTCTGTCGACGCCCTTGTAGATACTGGAGCCGCTATTTCTGTTATCCATCGTGAAGTGTTCTTGCGTCTGCGAAAAGTGCAAACGTCGTATGTAATTGGTCCGGTTCTCTGTGGTGCCAAGGACGTTCCCATTTATCCTATACCGGACAGTGCACAGCTCGCGTTCTGATAGAAGGTATTCGTCATCATGTACAACTCGCGGTGCTTTTGAAGAGCGCTCATCAGGTGATATTATAGGATGGGAATTCCGGTCCGCTGCTTTTGCACTAATTTCGTGCGGCGACCCAAGGATTCGCATCAGCGACACCGAGACTTATTCCGTTTTCGATTTCTCATGTCCCAACCTCATTGCAGCAGCAGATTTTATTATCCAACCAGACGAAGAACGTATTCTTACCGTCGAGTCAAGAGACATTTTCGACGGAGCCGCATTGCTTGTACCTTCTCAGCGCTGCATTTCTCGAGGACTCGCCATCGCCTCTTGCTTGGTCCGGTTCTCGAGTGGCTATGCCAGCCTCACAGCATTTAACACGACTCCTGAGCCTCTACTACTGCCGGAAGGGTCTACTGTCGCCAACCTCGCTGACGCTGCGCCGGTATGTGTCGTCAGTGTTTCAGCTGCCACGTCTTTCACGCATTGTACGCCTGCAGAAGGCCACTCTTGTGCTATTAAGGCCACCTTGAGGAAAGATCTCAATCCGACCGAGACCAATGCACTCCTCACCATTTTAATCAAGCACGAAGCTTCTTTTGACGTTTCTTCGCGAGGCCCGGGTTAGACCACTGTAAATACTCATCGAATTGAAACAGACGGCTCTCGCATCATTCGCCTCGCCCGTACCGTGTGTCACCTACGGAGCGAAAAGTTATAGAACAAGAAGTGAACGACATGCTCACACGCAACATTATAAGGCCTTCAGCAAGCCCTTGGTCTTCTCGTGTTGTTCTTGTTAAAAAAAGTCAGTTTCGCCCTAAGGCGAAGCATCAATTGCGATAGCAAATTAGTAGAGACCTATACGTCGTAAGGACAGTAGATTTATCGGCTGTATAAACTTGGACACATACGCTTACTAACTGAATTAACAAGCATGGTGTCAGAGCGCACATACAAACATGAATAGATCACACTCGATGACCGCAGCCAAGGGCCGTATTCTGAAACGTTCCATTTGGGAGAAATTTCGCCTAGGCGAAAGTCGCGTTCAATAAGTCAACCGGCTGCTTACCCGTGACGTCAGCGTGCACTACCAACACGCACACTCGATTTTTATGCGGTTTGCCGCGTGCCGCGGATGAAGGAGACCAATGAGAGCGGCCCGCTTCCGTGACGTGCGCGCGGGAAACTGATATCATACGGACCCGCCCGACCGCTTGTTTCGTACTCGCGTCCGGTATAAAGCGCGAGACACACGATGCGATTTTGCGTGCGATCCGTTACGACGCGCCGCATCGGCCGCCGAGCTCAAGTTGTGAACATATTCGGCCGCATGCGGTGCCGGATCGCACGCGCCGCATGCGACCATCCTGTTGGATATAGTCGTACGACTGCCCGATCGGTCAAACGGCCGCAGCCAATGACAGCGCCGCCAGCATGTACGTCATGGTCACGTGGTAGAGCTGGCGGGGCGGGGCCGGCGAGCAAGCGCTCCGAACGTCCCGGCACTTTTTTTTTTTCCCTGGTCGAGATGCTGGCTTCTTTGCCGCAGATGTCGACACAAAAATCGGGTACACTTTGTCTCTGACACGAAATAACTTATAGAATGAAATGAACTCAAAATTGTACATGTTATAAAACGTTGCGCGAAGTAGTAAATCGTTGACGTGCTATAAATTCGGAAGCGGTCAGCGCAGAAGCCGCAGCAGTCGTCTGACTGGCGTGTTTTCTCATCGCTACCAACGGCGTCGGGAATATTGCCACTTATGAGCGACATGTTCAGACGTTGATTGTGCTGACGAATATGGGCTCTTTATAACGAGCTGCGGACTTATCGCAAGGGCTGTCGACTCCGGATCCGACGGCTAGCGAGCTAGGCCTATATACCGTCTCCCAGCGATCGCAAACTCGCCTGGCTTGCTCGTTCGCTTCCGTCCGCGCCGATAAAATCAAGTGTATTGCAATTTAAGCGCGACATAACTGTGCACGTTGTGCTGACCAACGTAGGAGGTTTACGAGCTACAAGCGGTCGTGTCGCAAGCGACACCGGTCTCGGATTCGACGGCCCAGCGAGCTAGGCCTGGCAGCTCCTATAGCCATCGGTGGCTGTCGACGGAGCCCACACTGCGGACGCGCCCTTGCGGAAACACGTCTACGCTGCTCGCACAGACGCGTTTTTATTACGATCGTTTGTGCGAAACTAGCGAACTGTGCAAAGACGTTTGTTTTCCCTTTGCGAACTTCCGCAGTATTCCGAGCGTCCATGCAGGGCCGCCGGTTGTGGGCGGAGCTACGCACCGCACGTCGTTCGTACCATGTGTCCCGAATCGTCGTATGCGGCAAGTCGGACTCCGACGCGTCGTACGACTGATCGCACGCAAAATCGCACCGTGTGTCTCGCGTTTTAAAACTCGTTTCGCACCATCATCTGCACGCGTCAGCTCCCGGATAGTTCGAGAAGGGGGGGGGGGGGGGGGGGGGAGGAGTCTATGCTGTCACGTGAGTGGAGCAGCGGCGCGCCGCCGGTTGGTGTGGCCACCCTGCCGCAGCTTCGTTTTGCCGCCGGCGGTGCGCCGCGCGTGCGTTTTGCCGCTAGTGTGTACGTGCCAGTAGAGTATAAGCCGCACCCCCTCCCTCCCGCGCCGCCTTCCCACTTTCCTCTTATCGCGCGCGAGATTGAATCGCCAGATCCCCTTGCGCCGGGTCGTTAAATGCGCAATTGGTTCCGGTAAAACTCCTCCTTTCCGCGCCGTTTCCCCCTCGCCCCTCCCTCTCGACCGCCATTAGTGAGCGAAGCGCGCGGCCGCTACCGCCCGCTTCATTTCGTATCGCATGCGGCGCGTTGAAGCGCTTCCTTGAAACGCGACTGTTCTGGGCGCATTTTCACAAGGCTGTTCATACGTAAAATATCTACGTAAGATATGAAGTACCTTCAATAGTAGAACCTGCGTTGCTCAGACGAGGCAAACGAAAGGTAGAACAAGTTAAACGCAATCCTAAGCAGTCTTTACTACTGCTGATTGTATCTCGGAATCGAATGGTGTTGTTTACCTGACGCATTTACGAAAACAAAGAGCTACATCAAGCTATGCACACACAACACGGCGGAGACATTATGTGCTAAATACCCTCAACGTGTTTGTTTTTTTTAATTTCCAAAATGCATCCGCGCGCTTTTCTTTCACTCTCAGTTATATGCCTTGGTTCCCGTGTGTGCGCGCGCTTTCTGCGTTTTGCTCTTTAATTGGCGACTCTGCCATTTGGATAATTTTATGAGAAGTCATGCTGGTATTCATATTGCCAAAATGCGCCCTTTTTTCAACGCAGAGCATAAACCGGGACTTTCTTTTTATTCAGTCGTTGGCTGATGATGAACTCGCGAACGCACCCACCTTCCAGAGTTCATCACTAACTGGGTAAAAACAGCGATCAGAACCTCCCTCAGTATTGACCTCCCTCGGTGGCAGTCAAATTTCTTTCTTCCGATACGGTGGAGGCATATCGCTCGCCGGTTGAGGTTTCGTTTGAGAACGAGGAAGCGCAAAAAGCTTGCCCCCTTGGCAATGCTATTCGAACATCCAACAGCACAGCAAGTCGGCATCGTGCTGCAGCCGAGCGCGTCTTCAAGAATGTAAAAAGCCTACGCTCACGCACAGCGCACATGTGTCCCGGTGTTTCTACGCTCACCAATGGCGCCGTTTTCCCGCGATAACGAAAGCCGCGCTGGTTATTCGTCACGTGTCAAGCCTCGTCCAATGGGAGAGCGAAAAACGGTGAAGAAGGCAGGAGAGGGGTAGAGGGCGGGGAGGAAATTCGGCGCCCCCCTCCCTCGTTTCCATTCTCCCACGGCCTTTCGCACGACGGCGTTTTTCCGCCGTGCGTTCGCTCTCCGTGAAAGTGCGCGTCTCTCGTGCGCTTTCACTCGCATATACAGTATACGGCGCTCCGCGACGATTTTATCGCCCTTGGACTTCATACGGAACCTCATGCACGGCGATGGCGACAGCAGAAATCCGCTTGGAGTATCCATATAATTACCATCGCAATAAAAGGATGGTTCTGTGCGTTTTTGCATCGATTATAGGGCGCTAAACAAGATTACCCGTAAGGATATTTATCCAATGGCTCGTATCGACGACGCTTTGGATGCCTTACAAGGTGCCGAGTATTTTTCTATCCTCGACTTGCGCTCCAGATATTGGCAGATTCCGATGCGTGTGCCGGATAAAGAAAAGACTGCGTTTGCTACACCTGATGGCCTTTTGCCTTTTGGACTGCATTGCACCAGCTTCGTTTGAAGGTATGATAAAGTACTCAGTGGCTTAAAATGGAAGACCTGCCTTTGTTACTTGGACGACATTGCCATCTTTTCGTCGTGTTTCGCCCAGCACCTACAGCGTCTAGACTAAGCTTTCGTGTGTCTAGCAAAGGCTGGTCTCCATATGAATACTAAAAAGTGTCGCTTTGCAAGCCGAAGCATTAAAGTATTGGGCCATGTCGTCAGTAAGCATGGCATCCAGCCTGATCCAGATAAAATCGCTGCAGAGCTGCAATTTCCGCCACCAACCTCACTTGAAGAACTCCGCAGCTTTCTAGGACTAGCGTCCTACTTCTGCCGCTTTGTCCGTGACTTTTCCACCATCGCCGCTCCTCTTCACAAACTTCTGACTTTGAGCGCGTCTTTTGTGTTGTCGGACGACTGTGAAGCCGCCTTCTAGACCCTCAAACGATGTCTCACGTCAGGGCCTGTGTTCCGTAATTTCGATGCAACCGCCCCTGCTATTCTACACACTGATGCAAGTGACCATGGAATTTGCGCTGTCTTGCTGCAGCGGAATCGGAAGTCTGAAGAGCAAGTCGTGGCTTATGCAAGTCGTATTCTTTCCTTTGCGGAAGCGCTTGCTGCACACTCGAGTTGTAGCCGATGGCTGCTTGCCAGTTCAAAGTTTCGCGATACAAGCTTCATGCAGCTTCTTGTCCTGCGGGTACGTGCGAAGGCTGCCACCGGGCTCCGTTGCGTACGCGTACGGCACTGCGGCACCGAGCAGTACAGCCTACCATGTTACACGCCTTCAAAGGCAGCCACTACCCATATATGGTGCTTTCAAGTGATGTCGAGCAGACACCCGGAGCGCAGGCGGGACTTTCAACTTTCGTTTTCAGCTGACGCGGCCGCTGTGTCCAAGTGATCCCTCATACCGCCTCACATGGAGGAAGAAGTTTTTTTTTCTTCTTTTCAGCTTTTCCAGTGGTGGAGCTCGCCCCCAATAATGGCCCGTTCCTTCCGGCGAACGTCGGCGGCAACCGAGGTACAGTGTACTAGCACACTGTAACCGAGCGAACGAACACAACAGCGAAAGATGAAAGACGCCAGCCGCGGAGTGACGTGGGCGCAGGAAACTGGTTTCATGCGGACCCGCCCGACTGCTCGATGCGTACTCGTATCTGGTCTCAGCCGGACCGCTGGTTTCGTACTATCGTCTGCTCGCGCTTGTTTGATTTGCTTGGCTTGGTCTCGTTCTTGCTTGTTTCGATTGTCACGGTTTGCGCTTGCTTGGTAATGTGATTTTTTGGGAAACTGTTACGTGACTCCTATACACCTCTTTCTGCAATTATAGCACACTAACATTAATTTTAGGGCTGAATAATGTGCAGCTTTATTTTAATTACGTTATGGATTAAATTACCTTCCCTCCATATTTTAGTGTCGTTGCTGGTGCTTTCACACGAAAACGACGGTAGGTAACAAACGAACAATTTTAAATGGTAAAGACAAACAAATTGTGAAGGGTTACAGCCAGGCCAGCTTGTTCTTCTTACTGTATTTCTGCAGTGTCAATACACGTTGGGAGGAAAGTAACGTAAAAGTAAGGGATTACTTTTGAGTAATTGTTTAATTACTTTTGGGGGCTTTTTTTCTTCTTCTCTAACGTGTACAAATATAGCCTATGTCTCCTGAAAGTGGCTTTCCCGCAGAGCTTCGTCGTCCAGTGGCAGAGCTTTGCAAATATTACGGGGGCAAATTTGTGGCGAAAATCTCAATATATAGCGTTGTCACGGACATAACTGGTGTGCGTGCTGCTGTTGTATGCGTTTCGCATTGAAACAGCCCTTAGATCATACGCACACGCGTGCGAGCACCGCGTCTACCGGGACGGTGGGAGCAGGCAAAAACGCGGCACCAAAATACGAAGCCGTGCTCCAATTCTATAGAGCTCTGGCTCTTTTGCGGGCCGTGTAATGATATTTAGGTCTGATTTTTGATTAAGATTTTACCCACCCCGTGGGGTGAGTGGGCCGATCCCGGAGGCAGTGCAATACCGGGCCAACCCGTGGCGGAGGTGAAGCAAGCTTCAAGCACTCCGCCCCATTCCAAAAATAAGTTTAATATCTTGGGTCCAAATAGGACCCGTATCAGATATTAAGCTGATAAGAACAGATACTGTTTAGAAAAAGTTTATTTACACTATGTACATGGGTTTACTAAAGTAGTCATATGTACGAGCTTGTGTACACAGATAATATACGATACAATTATACAATAATACAATACAATTATACAATGTAAAATGAACACTTTGCTTGTGCGATTATCGAGAACATTTTAATACCAGGAGTAGAAATTTCAAAATGGAAGCAAGGACTGTTGGAAAGTGGCTATTATCGCCACTCCGGGCGGAAGATTAAGTGGACTCGCCCGTTTTTAACCGTAACAAATGGGCACGACCAGGGGCGGAGAAACTCGCACTCTCCAAGAAAAAAGAGTTCCTCTGAGAGAAAGCTCATCATCTCCCGCCTCAGGCGGCCCATGATAGGCCATATTGCACGGCGGCGACAGTTGCCCGCGACTGCTTCACATCGATTGCGCCATAGGCTGAACAGGGCTGCTACCACCAGAAGGCCCGCGAAACGTCCGCGCGGAAACCTTCCAGCTGCCACAAAGTCCCGTACGGCCTGGCCTCTGAACCCTGCATGGACGGCGCGCCAAAATACTCGTGCGACGACACACTCGATTGTTGCGTGTCTGTTAGTTTCTATCGATATGCAGTTGGGGCATGTGGAGCCACGTACCACTCCCCAACGCTCAAGCCTGTCCCGAGTTGGAAGTAGTCCCCAGCCCAGTCTCCCAAAAAAGTCACGAAGGTGGCCAGGCAGCGTGGTCGTGGCCATGCGCCTCCATTGGAGTCTGTGCGCTACGGGACGCCGGTCAGGGGGTATCAATGGAAGCAGGACAGCGCCCATTATTTCTACGACCTAATCAGTAACAATGTCGACGCCCGGACACGTATCCGACAGGTGTCTGCTGAAGGCTACGCTTGTCTTGCATATTGCAGGCATGTCCGCCGACTGAGGTCCTCGATTTACCGGGCTCGTCGGAAGCAATACTCGCAATGACGTGCCCAGGAAGTACTTGGCAAGAGTTTGTGCCGGAGTGTCATCATTTGCTAAGTTTCGTCTTATAGTGCGTAGTAAAAGTATAGAGGCTGTGACTGAAACATTCGGGAAGGAGAAGCCACCGCGTTCGCGGGGCTGCCCCAACGCCGGTCGCGCCAATAGTTCGGTACCACCCGCCCAGAAAAAGGTGTTGGCACTGCTTTGCAAACTCCTCAATACTCGGAGAGGTGGTTTAGCTACATGACAAATATACCATACGCTTCCTAAGAAGACTGCCTGAATCAAATATCGCCTTTCAAGTAGAGGAAAATCAAAATCCCGGGCTGCCTCAACATTGCTTTTGAATGTGTTCACGACAGGAGTCCACATGCCATCACAGATGCCCCTTGATGTATAGGAGATTCCCAAGATTTTAATTACGGGATGCCACTGAAGTGGTGAAGCGATATGAAGTCGTGCACTTGGAGCTCCAATAAAGAAATATTTACTTTTTGAATAATTAAGTTTTGCACCAGATAATGATGCGTATTCCTGGAAGACATTGAGGGCATATAAAACCGATTGTTCATTGTGGGCAAACAGTGTAATATCGTCAGCATACGCTGTTACTTTTACAAAGGAGTTACCAGGGAGCGGCAGGCCCCTAATGTGCGGATGACGCTCTATAGCTATTAAATATGGTTCCAAAGATAAAATAAACAACACTGGAGAAAGTGGGCATCCTTGACGGACACCTCGTGTTACACGGAAAGGTTTGCTTTCCTTCGAATCTAGTAGCAAAGTGCTTTCTATATTGGCATAAATTGCTTTAATCAGTTGAACAAAGTTTTGGGGGAATCCGAATGCATCTAGCATGCCAAATATATATTCATGTTCTAAGTAATCAAATGCTTTTTCTTGATCCAAAGAAACTAACAGACCTTGAGCGCGGCGACTTATCGTATATTGCATGATGTCACGTGTGACACAAGAGTGACTGTGAATTTCTCGCCCCGGAACGGAGCACACCTGGTGCCACGAAATAAGCGATGGAAGTAGCTTGCTAAGTCGACGTACAATTATGCCAGTTAAAAGTTTATAATCAACGTTTAGCAATGTTATGGGTCGCCAGTCTTCGGGGCTCGTTGACGTGGGGCTATTCTTAGGCAGAAGTGTTATGCGTCCCTCGCGGAAGGAAAGCGGTAAGGTGCATTGTTCAAAGCATCGCCCTAGAACTCTCGTCAATAGGGGTCCAATGGCATCCCAAAACTCCAAGTAGAACTCTACTGGGAGACCGTCTGGGCCTGGGGCCGATCCACGCTTCATTTGATCCAGCGTTCTTTTTATCTCGTCTCTGGAGGGGGGAGTAAGGAGCGTATCATAGGATTCACGGTAGTCGCGTGGCAAAGCGTTCAGTAGGGGATGCGCGGATATTCGGGCAGCGTTTCTGGTGAGCGTCGACTGAGCCATATCGCGGAAATGCTCAACAAAGTCGTGAAAATCTCGAGAACCGGCATCAGCCAAAGCGTTAGAGTCCAAGGAGTAGGCCGGTGATCCCGCTGGACGGATTATTGCGCGTCTTGCGTAGCGAAGCACCTCGGGGTGCGCACACGGCGAACGCCTGCAGCGCCAAGCGGCAGCTGACAGCGACGAAGCGCGCACCAGACGCTGGTAGCGTTCCACGAGTTCCTCCCCCCAAGCGTACATAACGGCCGTCGGGTGTGGACTGCGTTGGGCAATGCGTATCTTCGCCACTAGCCCCGCCATTTCCTGGGACACGCGAGCCCGGAGCGCTCGCCCAGACGCACTACAGTGATGACGCCACTGCACCTTAAGTCCATCCCAGTCATCCGGCTCGGCACCTACAAGCGACGCCGTCACAGCCCGTACCAATCCGTTTTTAGACTGAACGTCATGCAGGACGCGGCAGTCGAGACGCCATGGACCTCTACATGACGATATGCCTGTGGGTAGCCGTAATGCCAACTGAAAAGGGCGGTGATTACTAACATACACTTGTGATGGTGGGAGCGAACGGACATCGGCGATACGGACACAGCCTAACAGACATCGTGGTACATAGGCCCTGTCTAACCGACTGGATGATGCCCAGCGTCTCCATGTCCACGCATACGTGTTTCCATGAAGCACTTCATAGGCGTCAGAAAGCGCAAACTGCTGCACCAGGCGACCTAACTCTTTGGCGTTGCCATTTGGCCTGCCCCTGCCAGGGCCCTGGACATCTACGTCCGAATCGAGCACACAATTGAAATCGCCCAAAAGAATTACCTGGGGTGAATCAAGAAAATATACATCTAGAGATTGGAAAAAACTGTTGGATTTTATAGACTGCCGGACCATGAATGCACAGGAATCTTAAGTGTAATGATTGAAAAACACAATCGAACGCCAGCACGATTGCAGCGTTCAGCAGGTATGTCCACGGGACGCGGTGCTTCATCCAGTATTACATTCTCGTGGTTCTCGGGATCCGGGCTCGCAGGAGACGCTGCCGGCGTTTCAGCTGCTGGCACCTGTACAGCATCTTCCTGGGTGGGAGCTAACGAGGCCGACGAAATGTTGGGCAGGTCAGGTTCGTGCGTGCTAGACTGAAGTGGTGGAAAGTTCTTGGACGCCGCCTCCGAGTAGGTACGCCGCAGCGAGCAATCCACGGTCGCATGCGGGTCTCCACAGCGGCGGCACGGCAGAACGCAGCCCTTAAAGACGTGGCCGTAGGTGCTGCACCTCGCGCAGAACGGAGCCGTACACTGCATCCTGAAGTGGCCCGATGACCCACACCGCCGGCAGACCCGCTGCATTCCCCTGTAGTCGCAGGTCACTCGGTGGCCTGCCACTCTCAGGTAGTTATGCATAGGAGAGCCAGGCTTCATTTCGATGCGCACGTAGCGCGTTCCGGTGGTGACGGTGGGACGTGAGCCCATCGGGCCTCGACTGATGTTAATCACCTTGCCATATGGGGCCAGCGCTTGAGCGAGGGTATCGCTGGAGACGCGGCACGGAAGAAACATGACGATCACCTGGGTGACCTGCGGGCTCAGGGGTACGATGGAGACGCGTTCCTCCCCGATGACGAGGCTGTCGGCGTCGACGATTTTCGCCATGGCGGCTTCGCTTTTCACGGTTACTTGGTAGTTGCGTCCACCGAAGTGCTGGACGCAGTATAGCTCTTCCAAGGATACTATTGAAGCCGTCGCGTCAACGATGTCTTCGGGACCTGCCCCTTCAGGGACGACAACATCGAAGGCGTAGGCCTTCTGGGTCGGCTGGCTGCTCATCTTGCCGACGCCCGCCAACCACAAAAAAGCCGACACTGCGTGGATATGTCCCCGGCCACCAGCAAGCGGTGGCCGAGATGTAGGCTAACGCAAACTATGTGAAATGCACTTCTGTTTAAAAGTGATGCCGACTTTAAGAGGATCGGTGTAAGCTTGGTCTTTGTAAGCTGACTTTTCCTGCGTTCGGTGTTGCGGTGAAGCCCACTGAAACAAAAAATTACACCATCTTCCCGTAGGGAAACCCTGAGGAGTATGCGAAGCAGCCATGGGGTCGACTCAAGGTAGTTTTATCAGCTGTATAAACTTGGACATGCAGCAGCACCAGCAACGCGCAGAACTGTTGTCGACGCCGTTGGCGTTTTGCCCGCGTTCGCACCGAACGCGCGCGGCGTTGGTGACTGTTGCGGGTGCCTCTGGGGCGCCTACCGTCGCGCCTTAAACCTAAGCTGCTTCGCATTATCGCGCGCGAGCCGCAGATGTTGCCATTCGTTGCGGAATCCGGAGAGGAGAGGAGGAATGCCGAGAGGAGAGGAGATGAACTAGGAGAGGAGAGGAGGGGGAGGAGGATGCGCAGTAGGGGTGTGGACGCGGCACGGCGGATGGATGGATGGAGGGAGCTAGGGAGTGACACAGCCCCGACCATAAATTGCCATCTAAAATGCGATGCGAACGTGGCCCGATAACGCTATCGCGTTCCACTCTTAATGGCGAAGCTTAAGCGTCCTCCAATTTTTGTCCTGTCAAAATAATAATCTTGGGCGAAAAGTAGACAATCGCTGAGAGCAAACTATGTGAAATATGTTCAGGTATAACCAAATGAAGCATAACAAAATGAAGCCTCAATAAGCGATCGCACGGGTTCGCAGCGACTGACTGCGCGTCTGCATGCATGTGAGCACACAATGTGTCACTTTCGATGCGAGCGTGTTTTCGCACCGTGCTGCGAGCTTTAGGCTGCAGCATATGAGCGTTTGACAGTACACAAGCAATCATTGATTGCTGCGTGGACGCTATCAGAGCTGTTCAAAAATAATTTCGATATAAAGGGGTTTCGACGCCTACGGAGGCATTATGATGTGCCGTCGCGACAAATCAATATTTTTCAGCGAAGATGTTAAGGGCTTACTCTTCGATGGTCGCCTCCAAGGAGGTTGAAAAAAAAAAGATTTTGTTTTTTTCAACCTCCTTGGTCGCCTCCGGCAATAGAAAAAAAAAAAAAAACTCTCAGTGGCCGTATGCTGTATGTGTGAGTGAAAGCGCACGAGGGCGAGCAAACGCGACTTCCCAGTGGAAGGGGAGTAGTAGTAGTAGTAGAGGTTGAGGAAAAGAGAAAAGATGCATGTTTCTGCAGCCCTTATTGGGAGCACGGCTCAGCATCTGAGGGGCGGGGAAGGGGGGATAGAAAGTAGGAAAAGTGGAATAAGGGGAGGGAGGCCTGTGGAAGGGGAGTGGTGGGCGCGGAGGGCATCGAGGCGCCCTAGACTGTGCGTGTGCGTGCCCGCTCTCCCACTGCGGCGCATGCGCGCAGCCCTGCTGGCCTCTGCTGCCTGTGCTACAGTGGCTAGCCACTGTACCTGTGACGCGGACTCTCTCTGGGCTCTCGCCCATGTCTCCTCTAACAGTGTCTACCTATGTGCGGACGAGCCCCCTGAACTCTTTCTCTTCTCTTTCCTCTTTACCTCCTACCGTGGTGCAAGAACATTTAGGTGCTGACACTGCGCGCGCGCGAGCGTCCAGAATATGTTCGGCAGTGCGTAGGCGCGCCGAGCAGCTTTGCGGCGAGCCAATAGATGGCGCCGCGGTCAGCGGTCCCAGCTTAGCGGCGCCGGCGGCTTGACATTGATCTGCCTCCCCTAAATTTTTGTTCATAGTGGAGTGATTAAAACTCAAAGCGCGAACTAAATTTGTTATTTCAGATTAAAGGATAAGTATACCAGGCTTACTGCTTCGCTATAGCATGAAGGTTCCTTGTGCATGGCGTGAATGACGTGACTCACGTGACGCCCACTCAAGTTGCGCTCGCGCACACAATTTGTTTCGTCGGGTCTAGCCGTTCATCCAAGCATAAAAAAATAAAAACGTTAGCCCATGTGCTACCACAGGATCAGAAGAAAATAGTGACTGCATCGGAAAATGTTGTATTTCATGCTTATTGCTGCTTGCATTCACACTAAGAAAACCGTTCAAGCATCGTTGCGCGAATTCAGTGTGGCCGCGATATAAATTAAGAAATGAAACGGCGCAAACTTGCGATATGCAATGCACGCTAGAGCAAAGTGGCTGTTCATGGCTAGAACTTATGAGAATGCACATCAGCTATGTAAAAACTCTTTCAAATGGGAATTTATTAGGCGGGACGAAGGCAGGCTTAACATAGACCGTGTATATTATTCATATGGCTTTCGTCCATTGAGGACTGAGTGGCTCTTGCAAGATATAAAAAAAAAGAGGTGACTTTCTTCTTAAAATTCCATATGAGAATGTGCCAATGTAAGCGTGTTTGACAATGGATGCTACAGCCTGTCCACAAATACACATACACCCACCAAACAATAATTCCATAGACCTTTTATTTTTTTATTTTTTGCAAAGACACAATACGAAAAAAATTGTGCATGAAGCAGCTCGATAATTTTAATATGGGATAACTATCCCAAAAGCTTACGCTCTCATACACTACCACAATGGAAAAATGGTAAATAAAAACATGCAAGCGTGTAATATACACCGCACGCGCATTGTAAAAAAAAAAAAAAATCAGTAGCCAGGATGGAACAAATTTGAAAAGCAGGCACACATCTGCACAGAAAACATCAGTATTATACAGGGTGCGCAAAGATTTCAAAATATTCAAATGTCACGTAGCTGGACAGAACCATAGTGACACGTATACTTGTTTATCTTTCACCGGTGGCCGCTTTCCACCGGCTAACAAATGTTAAACGTTATCGCTCGGCGCAGGACGCGCCTGCATTGGAAGCTTCTCGAACGTTATCGATGCTTCTATCCGTCGTCTGTGGTCACCGACGCTCATGTAATCTGATTTTGTGGCCGACGCGAATTGTCTAGAACTTTCTGGAAAACACGCGGGCGCGAGGGATTAATCTGGAACTTTCGATGGCTCAGGTATAAAAGCCGACGCGTTTCGCCGCTGATTAGATTTTCGACGATCGCCGACTGTGTTCACCGCTTTCGTTGTGCTTCGAGTGTAGCTTGCTTTTGTGGGCACAGGTTCGCCCAATAAAGAATAAGTTTCGTCATACACAGTTTTACGACTGTTTACTTCAGCGTCACTACCACGTGACATCTGGTGGAGGTGCATTTGTGTCCATGCAGCGGACGCCCCCGAAAAGCCATAATCCAAGCCCGAACCCCGAAGAGAGTACAAACGTTGTCCCAGACCATCGAGCTAGCCTCAGGCTACGAAACCAATCCCCGGAGTAGGGATTTCTTCCCGAGAAGACCAGGAAGTGCACGGCCACGACGACCGCATCAACCATGACAGCACCAGTGCCGCCTACACCGATCGTGTTACAGCACCCCCGGGAGCCACCAACGTTCCGCGGATCAACATTTGAGGATCCGGAAAGCTGGCTGGAGACGTATGAAAGGGTCGCAGTATTTAACAAGTGGAACAGCGACGACAAACTGCGCCACGCCTTCTTCTCATTGGAAGATGCTGCCAGGACGTGGTACGAGAATCGGGAGTCGACCTTGACAACATGGGACCTGTTCCGCCACGGCTTCCTGCAGACCTTTACAAGCGTTGTGCGCAAGGAAAGGGCCGAAGTTCTCCTAGAAGCCCGGGTACAGCTGCCCAACGAGAACATCACGATTTTCACGGAGATGACTCGCCTGTTCAAGCACGCCGACCCCAACATGCCAGAAGATAAAAAAAGTTCGCTTCTTGATGAGGGGTGTTAAACAAGAGCTCTTCGCCGGATTAATAGGCAACCCGCCCAAGACTGTTGCTGAATTTATTTCCGAGGCCACAACCATTGAGAAGACACTCGACATGCGGACAAGGCAATATAACCGCCGAACACTGGCCGCCAACAACATCGACGTTCAAGCACTTGGCAGCGACGATATGCGCGAGACCATCAGAGCGGTCGTTCGCGACGAACTGCAGAAGCTCTTTCCCAGGTCGCAGCCTCAAGTGGCGTCTATAGCCGACATCGTCAAAGAAGAAGTTCAGCGCTCACTTGGAGTTCCCGATGTGCAGCCGCAATCGCCGCAACCCCAGCCGGAAGCGCTGACCTACGCCGCCTTCGCCCGTCGTCAAGGGCCCCCTCCGCGCTCGCGCCAGGGCCCCGTACCGCCGCAGTTCCGTCGTCCACCGCCGCCGCCAGCACGCCCACCCGTCGCCCAGCGCAGCTACCAGAGGAAGACGGACATTTGGCGCGTGCCCGACCACCGCCCGCTCTGCTATCATTGCGGGGAAGCCGGCCATGTCTACCGCCGATGCCCATACCACTAGATGGGCCTACGGGTGTTCGCTGTCAACGCGCCACGTCCACAGCTTGGCGAGCGCCCACGTGACATCGCCGACTACCTCGCCGGAGCCCAGTGGCAACCACGACGACCCTCACGCTCGCCGTCACCAGGCCGCTATATCTCGCCGCATCGCCGGCTGTACGCCGGCCCAACCCGGGGCCGATCTCCCAGCCCTTACCCGGGAAACTAAAGGCAGCAACCGATGGAGGTGCGGTTGCTGTACGACACAATGCCGAAGATCCTCTGCCGCCGACGAAGAAGATTCGCGGATCATCACGACGAAGTATCAGCACATCGCCTCTCAAGAGCCTTGACGACAACACTTCGCCGCCGAAAGAAGACCTGCCAACACGACGTAGCAGCAGCGGAGCAAGCAGGCGCAGCCGTGATCCGACGCCACGACTTAACCGTAACGCCAGACGACGGTCTACCGACCTAGACGTGCTAATCGATGGTCTTAACGTCACCGCTCTCGTCGACACTGGAGCCGACTATTCCGTCTTCAGTGGCCCATTCGCCGCCAAGTTGAACAAGGTGAAAACAGCCTGGCAAGGACCCGATATTCGGACAGCTGGAGGCCACCTAATAACGCCGACTGGAATCTGCACAGCGCGAGTCGCGGTAAACAACCGCACTTATCCGGCGAGCTTCGTAATCCTGCAGCACTGCTCCAGGGATGTCATCCTAGGCATGGACTTTCTAAATCAACACGGTGCAGTCATCGACTTAAGGTCCAAGTCGATAACGCTTTCAACGCACAACGCGATACCACCGGATACAAGCATAAGTTACCATGCCTTGAATGTGCTTGAAGAACAAGTCACCATTCCGCCTCGCTCCAGCATAATGATTTCCGTCGGTACCGAAGTGCCTGCAAAATGGTGTGCGTCATCGAGGGCAATCATCACTTACTGCTCGACCGAGAAATTTTCGTCGCTAGAGGCATAGCTGAGGTACGTGAAGGGAAAGCAAGAGTGATGCTCACGAACTTCAGCCCTGAATTAACATTAACACATTAACAAAGGCACCACGGTCGCCTACATCGACTAAATAGTACAAGCCAACAGTGCTTTCGCCTTCACGGATTCTAGCGCACCTGCAACGAGGAGTGTAGTACCTGAACCAACTTTCGACGTTAGCCAGAACCTTCCCAGGCATAATAAAGAACAGCTAAAAGCTCTGCTCCTGCAATACAAGGACTGCTTCTCGTCGTCGTCAAAAGTTCGACAAACCCCTGTCGCCAAGCACCGCATCATAACCGACGAATATGTCCGCCAGCTCCGTCAGAGCCCATGTCGAGTTTCGGCGCGCGAGCGCGAAGCCATAAGGCAACAAGTCGATGAAATGCTACGCGACATCATCCAGCCGTCCAAGAGTCCGTGGGCGTTAGTGGTGTTAGCGAAGAAGAAGGATGGAGCCCTATGTTTCTGCGTTGGTTGTCGTCGCCTCAACAAAAACACGAAGAAGGATGTATACCCTCTTCCACGTATTGACGATGCCTTGTATCGACTCTACAACGCAAAGTATTTTTCGTCGATGGACCTCAAAACCAGCTACTGGCAAATCGAAGTCGACGAGAGAGACCGGGAGAAGACTGCCTTTATAGCACCAGATGGACTGTTCGAGTTCAAGGTCATGCCGTTTGCTCTTTGCTCGGCACCTGCGACTTTCCAACGCGTCGTGAATACAGTACTGGCAGGCTTGAAGTGGCAGACTTGCCTCGGTCTACTTGGATTTCCTCAACCTTCGAAGAACACCTCCGCCGCCTTGAAGCAGTTCTTCAAGCAATCAAAACCTCCGGACTCACGTTGAAGCCAGGAAAGTGCCGCTTCGCATACGAGGAGCTCTTGTTCTTGGGCCACGTCATCAACAAGTCTGGATTGCGCCCTGACCCTCAGAAAACTGCGGCCATCTCCAACTTTCCTCCGCCCGCCGACAAGAAAGCAGTGCGTAGAATTCTTGGACTGTGCGCCTATTACAGGCGCTTCGTCAATAACTTTTCACGGATCGCCGAGCCACTCGCGTACCTCACGAAGGCCGACGTCGAGTTCAAGTGGGAGACGCCGCAAGTCAAAGCATTTGAAGAACTGAAGCGGCGTCTGCAATCGCCGCCATTACTTGCGCATTTCGACGAAAACGCCGATACCGAAGTCCACACCGACGCAAGCAGCGTAGGACTCGGCGCCGTGCTTGTGCAGAGGACTGACGCACTAGAAAAGGTTGTAAGGTGCGCAGCCGGTCGCTATCGAAGGCGGAAGAAAATTATTCTACAACAGAAAAGGAGTGCCTCGCCATCATCTGGGCTACATCACATTTTCGCCCCTATCTCTATGGCAGGCCCTTCAAAGTTGTGAGCGACCACCACGCCTTCTGTTGGCTAGCTAACTTGAAGGATCCTTCAGGTCGCCTCGCACGATGGAGTCTGAGACTTCAAGCATTCGACATCACCGTCGTTTAAAAGTCGGGGCGAAAGCACTCTGATGCCGACTGCTTGTCTCGCGCCCCCCTCAAACCGCCGCCACAGGACGACCAGGGTGACACTTTCTTGGGACCCATCAGTGCTGACGAATTCGCCGAACAACAGCGAGCCAACCCGGAACTAAGGAGCCTTGTAGACTACCTGGAAGGCAAGACCGTCACTGTGCAGAAGGTGTTCAGGCGAGGATTAGCGTCGTTTTTCTTGCAAAATGACATTCTCCTAAAAAAGAACTTTCGCCTCTCTGAACCAACTACCTCCTCGTGGTACTCTCAGCATTGCGTCCAGAGGTTCTGGAAGCTCTCCATGACGACCCAACGGCTGGACACCTCGGTTTTTCCCGCACGCACGCGAGGATACAAGAAAAATACTACTGGCCTCACCTCTCTGCCCGCGTCGCCCATTACGTAAGGACATGCCGAGACTCTCAGCGACGCAAAACGCCACCGACAAGGCCAGCCGAAATTCTACAGCCGGTCTAACTACCTCGCCGACTGTTCCAGCAGATCGGGATGGACTTACTGGGGCCTTTTCCGACATCGACGTCCGGGAATAAATGGATCGTCGTAGCTACGGACTACCTCACCCGCTACGCCGAAACAAAAGCCTTGCCCAAAGGCAGTGCCGCCGAGGTAGCCCGATTCTTCGTTGAGAACATCCTCCTGCGTCACGATGCCCCAGAAGTCCTCATCACCGACAGAGATACGGCCTTTACGGCAGAACTAACTCAAGCCATCCTGCGATACAGCCATCGCCGGACCACCGCCTACCACCCGCAGACGAATGGCCTCACCGAGCGCCTACATAAGACCATCGCCAACAAGCTGGCAATGTGCGTCGACGACGAACACAAGACGTGGGATGCCATCCTTCCGTACGTGACCTTCGCATACAACACGGCCGAGCAAGAAACGACGCACATGGCACCGTTCAACCTGGTCTACGGAAGGAACCCGGTAACAACGCTTGACGCCATGCTACCGGACGTCGCCGACGAAGAAAATCTCGACGTTTCCACCTATTTGCAGCGTGCCGAAGAAGGTCGACAGCTCGCCCGCCTGCGCATCAAGAACCAGCAGAGGACCGACAGCCGACACTACAATCTTCGACGACGCTACGTCAAGTACCAGCCCGGCGACCGTGTTTGGGTCTGGACTCCGATAGGCCGACGAGGACTTAGAGAGAAACTCTTACGTCGCTATTTCGGACCATATAAGATCATCCGACGTATTGGCGCACTGGACTCTGAGGTCGTGCCAGACGGTATTTCGCAATCGCAGCGGCGCCGCGCACGACCTGAAGTCATCCACGTGGCGCGTCTTAAGCCGTTCTACGCCCGCTGACGAACTTAGGTCCTTTGTTGCTTTGTTATTGTTCTTTTTTTTCCTTTCTGTACGCGTGGTTTTGTTTTTGCTTTCGTCTTTGTAGCATCGGGACGATGCCGTTTAAGGGGAGGGCATTGACACGTATACATGTTTATCTTTCACCGGTGGCCTCTTTCCACCGGCTAACAAATGTTAAACGTTCTCGCTCGGCGCAGGACGCGCCTGCATTGGAAGCTTCTCGAACGTTATCGATGCTTGTATCCGTCGCCTGTGGTCACCGACGCTCATGTAATCTGATTGTCTGAGCGACGCGAATTGTCTAGAACTTTCTGGAAGACATGCGGGCGCGAGGGAAGGAGCTGGGGGACGGTGACCGACGCGATGGGGGCGAGCGGGAGAAGCGGCGATGTGGCGAAGGAGAGCGGCTAGAGCGGGCGGGCCGAGAAGTGTTGCCAGGAGTTACTGGTGGGAAGCGAGAAGCAGCATGAGGCGGACGGTCGGATGGGAGATAAGGCCAAGGGGTCGAATTCCACGAAGAGCGGCACTGACGTGAAATATGACCGATACGGCCACAAGTGAACCATATTGGCCTGTCGTCTGGAGTGCGCCATTCAGCCGGGTTGCCATACCGCGGAGGGGCATTCACGTTGCGAAGGTGCATGGCAGAGGTGTACGAAGCGTAGTCAGGCCGATTAATGGAGCAGACGTTGGTCAAGCCAACGTTGGCCAATTTCTGGCGTACGACGGTCTGGATCAGGGAAACGGTGGACTGGCCATTGTCGGAGCCAAGGGTTGGGGTTTCGATAGGAGATGCGGCCTCGATTTCAGGCCGGATGATGTGGACGATGTCATCAGAGCGATTGGGCGTGGGCAGACTGCGGAGGTCTTCGCAGGTGGACGCAGCAGCCCTGTTGGGGTGGCGGGGAAATGGGTGGGCAATGCGGTGCCTCTTGGCTTCTTCAAACCGCCGGCATTCGGTAATGATGGCTTGTACAGTAGAAGAATTCTTGAACACAAGGAGGTGAAAGGCATCATCTGCTATGCCTTTAACGACATGTGCGACCTTATCAGCTTCGGTCATTCTCGGATCCACTTTGCGGCACAGAGCGAGCACGTCCTGGATGTATGTGAGGTAGGACTCGGTGCACGTCTGGACACGCGAAGCGAGGTCTTTTTGAGCGGCGCGCTGACGTCCAACAGGCTTGCCAAACAAATCCGTGAGCTTTTGTTTACAAATGTACCAGGTGGTAAGTTCCTCCTCGTGGGTCTGAAACTAGACGCGTGCCGTTCCCGCGAGATAGAATATCAAATTAGCCAGCATGGCGGTCTGGTTCCAGTGGTTGCTCGTGCTCACCCGCTCATAAAGTTGAAGCCAATCTTCAACATCCGTGTTGTCAGTCCCGGAAAAGGTGCCAGGGTCGCGCGGTTGTGCCAGAATCACGGTTGGTGTGGGGGCCGACGAGCTCGAAGCATCCTCGCCTTGAGCTGGCATGGTAGATGCAGCCAAGGAGCGCCCGCTGCGTAAATCCGTCTTGCGCTTGAGCCCGCAAACTCCACCAAAAACGTTACGGGGAAAAGAAGTAAGAAATGTATTTACAGTGTATTTACAAGACCGGCAGCGGCTGACAAGATCATGATGATCATGATGGTGATTCCTCAATCAATGGCACAACCCACTGTGGGGGATAGGCCACGAACCGGGTGGTATTGTGATAGAAATTTAAGATAAATTGATTTATAAATATTTCAGTAATAAAAATGAAAATATATGAATAATTCAAGATTAGAAAGAAAGCGATAATAAAAGAATCAAGTAGTCTATACTAAGTTAGTCAGCCCTGCCTGGATAGGAATAGATTTAATAATAATTAGATACATTAAAGGATAGACCTAAATTTTGAATATTTGTTGTTGTTGTCGTAGTCGTCGTCGTCGTCGTTGTTGTTGTTGTTGTTATTTTGTGACTATTTTTTGAATTCTTTAAAGCTATAATTTATTGAAGGGTAAATATATCAATCATAGAAAGTGGAATATTAATAAGAAAATATTTTTGTGTGACATAGAAAATTATAAATGGCTCGGCAAACATTCCCGTGGCTATATCCTAACACCGTGGCTCCAAGTGAGAGTACAACTGAACTGCTTAACGGCAGTCCTAGATTACAAAGTGAGATTTCCAAACATCGTTGTCGATGATTACAGAACCGCCGACACGATAATAAAAACTGATCGATAGATTCTGGTTCATTGCAGAGGTAGCATAATGGGGATGCCGCCAGACCACATCTGTGCAAGTAAAAATTTAGTTGTGGAATACGGCAACGCAGTCTTGTAAATGTTACTTCGAATTGCCGGTTAGGACACCACTGTCGGTTCCAAGAATAATTTAGATGTGTAAAGTCTGTAGATTTTGCTAATGCGAGGCTTTTCTTGTCTTCGGTCAAAGAAAACTGTCTATATCTGTCTGCAGTGATATACGCGGTTGCCGGCAGCACAGATATCGCCGGACCTTTTAAAGAAGCTCTCGCTAAAGAATCAGCTATTTCATTAAGTTGGATGTCTCGGTGGCCTGGTACCCATACTAATTGAACTAACTTTAGGTGGGGTGGAGCTAATGTATAAAATGTGTTTAAAGCTTACAAATTTGTAGATGTGTTAAGCCCGCTGCATACAGAAAGGGAATCTGTGACAATAACAACTTTTGTAACATGCAGCGGTAACTTTCGCAGTGCAAGAACTATTGCCAGAAGTTCGGCCTGAAAAACTGATGTGTAATCTGGCAGGCGAAGTGAAAAGAACCAATCGAGGGATGGTGAGTAAATTCCCACGCCTGCCTTCTCTTCACACGAGGAAGCATCAGTCGCTATTACATTTATTGGGAAATGGGCCAAATAGTCTTGAAAAAGGGCATTCAAATATGTTGGTGGCAGAAGTTTTGCGCTATTGGGGAAAATGTCCGCAAATTCTACTTTAAGGGACAATGTGGACCTATCAAACGGAATGATTTCCCTAATGCGAACATTTAAAGGTGCTAATTGTGCCTGCACAAATACAACCTGTGGGGTATGTAACCGTGGCCACGTGTTCTCAAGAAATGAATTTGGTTCACTAATAAATATTGACACAAGGTGCCTTCAAATCTGGTGCGCCAGCCGTCTCCTACGCCCGCCCATGTGTTTACGGCTACGTACGAAAGATAGCAGCAGCGAAGCGGCCAGCACGTGCTCACAAGGCACGTGCGATCGGAGCAAGGTGTCATCAGCGCGGGGCACGAGGAAAAAGAAGACGTGTGGAACTCTTGGCGAAGTCGTTGCAGAGTTACCTAGGAAGGCTTGAGACATGGCTAGATGAGTTATGTATGTCATTAAATGTTAATAAAAGTGCTTTACTAGTTTTCCCGTTAACTGCACCAGTGCATATATCCCTCCAATATCACCAGGAAACCATTCCTCAAGTTGACTCGGTGAAATACCTTGGTGTCATATACGATGGCAAGCTTGTCTGGCGCACTCACATTGAACATATCGCAACAAAGGCAGAACGTGCCGTAGCTATGCTCCACCGGCTCAGTCACCGCCGCTCTGGACTACGCAGAGATACTTTAATGATGATATATAAAATGTATATTCGGCCAATATTAGAATTCGGTTGCGTGTTATTTTCCGGTGGTCCCGCCTATAAGATTAAACCTCTGATACTATTAGAAAGAAAAGCTCTACGATTATGCCTTGGGCTACCTAGATTCGTTGCCAACACTGTGTTATATCAGGAAGCTAATATACCCACTCTAGATTGTAGATTCCGCATGCTTACGGTTCAGACTTTTCTAAAAATTTATGAATTTTCAAGGAGGTGTGCACAATACATATTTTTCACTGAACCGTCTGAGTTTTTTAACGTATCGTGGTCGCGATTACACAGTCCTCAGATGATATTTGTGCACACACAGTTACAACAATTGAATGTGTCATTACGTCAAGTTTGCCATTCGAATAATGCCTTAACAGACCTCAAAATTGAATTCGAGGACATATTTCCAAATCACGCTAAACTATTGCCTAGCAGACATTTAAATAATATATTAGAAGACCAGCTAAACCAGCTAGCTACTGACAACATAATAGCTACCGACGCTTCCGTGTGCAATGAGAAGGCAGGAGTGGGGATCTTCTCTCAATCTCTTCAATGGTCTTACTCTCTTCGCCTTCCCGACTTCACACCCATTTTTCAGGCAGAACTAATAGCGATTATATTAGCCCTACGAAAAATTCCCCAAAACGATTCATTAGCAGTTATTGTGACTGACTCACTGTCTGTCTGCACAGCACTTACAGCCTCGTCAAATTAAAAAAATTTGCAAACATTTTGTTCAATGGTTCCTTCGTACTTGCGGCAAGTATTCTTGCTTTGGGTACCGGGACATCGTGGTTTGCACTTGAATGAAATGGCTGATACACTCGCACGAGCATCACTTAATGGCCCTGTCATATCTGTTTTGCCGACATCAGCTTATGTCACCGCGGCTAGGTACAGAAATTTCTCTATATCGCAAAATTCCGCAAAATCGCTTTTAACATCGTCTTGTGATTTCCACCATCTTTGCTTCACATGGAATAATAATTGGTGTACATCAAGGCAATTCGAAGTTTCCATTACAAAATTGAGATGCCGTACACCGCCTCTAAATTTTTACTTGCACAGGTCTGGTCTCGCTGTATGTTCTTTTTGCAATGAATCCGAATCCATTGAGCATTTTTTCCTTTCGTGCCGCCGATTTTTAAGAGAAAGAAAAATCTTAGAAATTGCATTTCGAAAACTTGGCTTATTATTAACCTCACCAACCATTCTCTCCTTTGGGGCGACTTCACTGGGACACAGTCACAGGGATGCTTTTCTTGCAGTTTACAATTTCATTAGAGATACACGAAGATTACCTTGCTGAATTTCTAGAATTATGAATTATTCCTATTATTTCACTTCTTTATGACAAAATTGCTTTATCTCAAAATTAAGATTAAATCTCAAATTAAGATAAAGCTTTTGTAAAATTTCTCAAACAGTTGAAACCGCCTGCTTCTTGGCCAATCCCCCGTAGTGGGTATGCGCCAAAGTTTAGGAAACAAGACAAGACAAGACTGCGTCTTTGAAAATTGACCACCATTGTCGCTAGCAAGCAAGCCTAACGAAGCGGCCGAAGATCCGAGGTTGTTCGGTTCGGGCCGTTCCTGCCGTTCCAGAGAGTGTGCTTGCCCGAGATCGCCTAGCCCTGACCCAGCCTACTTCCGGGTTTGCTGTCAAGTAGCCGGTGGTTATTCTCTTAAATTTATTGTTTTATTTCACATCTTTTTTGATTGAAAGTCGTGGTTCATTTTCAGTTGATGTCTGTCTCATCTTCAGGACAGAGGGCCTCCCTCTGGTCTGCTTCCATCCCTCCTCAGGATATACCGGTGGAGCTGTTTCTTCGAAGCGGAACCAGCAGCGTTCCTGTGGCTTTGGTACCCACAAATGGGGGGATGATCCGTATGAAAAATCCAAAAGCCATTCAAACGGAACTTCGGGCAGTCTCCAATCACTTCCAGCTAATCACCGAGGTTCGACAGTTTGGACGAGGGGGGATCCTCTGCTCGTCGCCGGACCATGCTTGTGTGCAAGATCTGCTAAAATGCACTAATTTCGCTTCGCACCCGGTGAGCTGTCACATCCCTCCTCACTTAGCTTGCTGCAAAGGCCTAGTCCGCGGTGTAGATGTAAGTCTAAGTCCAGCAGAAATCTTAGACATTTTTCCCCGGCAGGTGTAGTATCTGTTTATCGATGCACAAGGGTAGTTGACAACAAGAAGGTCCCTACTGAAACAGTTATCGCAACGTTTGCAGGGACGGCTCGCCCATCAGAGATTAAGGCCTGGCCATTGATTTACAGGGTTGAACCCCACGAGCACTACAGTGCCTCAAGTGTTGGCATTTTGGCCATAGCACTAACGGTTGCCGATCAACCACTCGTTGCCGTAAATGCGGGGATGAACATAGTGACAACATTTGCACATCTCCAGATGAACCATGCTGTTTGTGCAATGGAAATCATCCCGCTGACGATTCTAACTACCCCGCAAGATCAAAGGAGCTTCAAGTAGTTGAAATAATAGAAAGGAGACGTTGCTCTCGTCGAAAAGCTCTTGCAGAAATTCAGAGCAGAACACAGGGATATGCTGGAGTTACAGCCCGCCACTCATTCAGTATGGACTCATCTTTTTCCCAGACGATCACAAACGTAATAGAGAAAGCTGTTGAAAAAGCAATAGAAAAGCTTCTAGGAAATCTGACAGACTCATTGGCGCAAGTACTGTCGACGCAATTCTCAGAGATATCTCAGATTGTAACAAAATGTAATGACCAAAATCAGATCTCCACTCTTTCTCAGTCTCCTAAATCACAATTGCCGAAATCACTCCCCTCCGCGAGCACAGATTTAGCGCGGGCTTCAAGTTCACAACAATTTGATCAAGAAGTTCACTCGGAATCAGAGTCGCTAGGCAATCAGGATGTAGACATGGACCCTCGGACTCATAAACGCACCAGATCTCCTACTAACAAATTGCCTAATTCTCCTACTAACTCCAAAACAAAAAAGTGTGCCAAAAATTCCCTTAATAGGACAGACTTTCTGAAAGAGCATTTTGGAGCAAGCAGTGGCTGCTGCTCAGCTTTCGTCAACATAGGGTGCCTTAGGGTACTCAAATGGAATTGCCGATCAATACTTTCTGCTACTACTGATTTATTATATCTAATTACCCAACATACTCCTGATATTATACTGTTGCAAGAGACATAGTTGACAGCTGGTCAAGATTTTCATTTAATAAACTATCGTTGCTTTCCATTGGATAGGCCGTCCCGAGGTGGCCGGTTGCCTTCGTTCATTTCATCTAAAATTTGTCATACAGCAAAAATTTCATATCAGACTACGTCTCCTGAATGCGAAATTTTAGTATTAGAGATAACACTTCCAGGCTGCGCACCACTTTCTGTAGTCAATACCTACTTCCCTGCTGGGATACAAGATGTCAGTACACTTGAGGTCACCTTGACCTACTGCAAAAAGAACACGTTGTTCACGGGTGATTTCAATTCACATCATGTGGCGTGGGGCTTCCGCACTGATGCATCCGGGAAACGTTTGTGGGATTGGGCTTCTTCGGACAATTTTACTTGCTTAAATATTAAAGTTGCAACTTTTGTTCGCTGTCAGTCGCGCTCTGTCTTAGACTTATCATTTGCTAGCTCAAGTTTATCATCCTCATCTTGGGCTGTCGTTGATGACGCCACAAGTAGTGATCACCGTCCTATACTTATGGATACTGTCTGCCCCTTAATTTCTTTAGATAATGAAGTACATGCATTTGTGGACTATTCAAAATTTAAGAAAACGTTACAGTCCACGTTAGCATCTTTGATAGGTATGGAGAGAGATTCTAAAGCTATACGCCTTTGCGCGGTTTCGAAGGGTACCATAAAGAAATCTGAGTTTGCAGTATCGAAAGCAAAAGGTAGTTCTGGCTGTCCTTGGCGGAACTCTGACTGTGCACGAGATTATAGACGCCGAAAGGCTGCGTGGAAGAAACTTCTTCTTAATCAATGCCCTACAAATTGGAGTAACTATACGTACGCTGCAGCTATGTTTAAACGAACAGTATCTTTAGCAAAAAGTAATTATGATGAAAAACGATATAATTTTCTGTCGAAGAGTGGCAATAAAAAAGCGCTTTTTAGGTTTCTTCGGTTTTGCAAGGCTATACCAACGCCAGTAAATATTGATTCAGTAATCCTATCGCCTAAAGAATTATCAGAATCATTGGGACAAATTGCCAGAGGACTAGAAAACCGTTTTACAGCTCAGCTACAATTGAACTTTGTCAAGATTTCATCCGAGGACAGTTTTATAAATGTGACGATTGAAGAGCTTTCGCACGTTGTAAGACGGCTACCTGCCTCAGATCCAGGTCCAGATGGCATAACAACGAGCATGCTAAAAATATTATTCGATGTATCTCCACAGGACCTACTTAATATCATCAACTACTCCCTAAAGAACAGTTGGATTCCTCCAGATTGGAGGCTTGCTAAAATTCTCCCCCTACTTAAGAAACAAGGAGCGGGATTGCATATGGACAACATAAGGCCCATTGCATTAACATCTAACATTATGAAACTAATAGAAAGAGTGTTATACATCCGTATAATGAGGTTTTTAACTACTAACACATTACTGAGCTCATGTCAGATCGGATTTAGACCGGGATGCTCGATTTGGTGTGCGCACGTTGATTTGGAGGGACGTATTAAGCTTGCTCGTCACAGGTGACAGTTCGCAGCGCTAGTGGCTCTTGATATAGCTAAGGCATACGACAGTGTAGAGCATATCATTCTCCTCAATATTCTAAAGAACATGAATTTTCCTCCATATATAACAAATTGGATTTATGAATTCCTAAGATGTAGAAAATTCTATTGCTCACAAGGCGGTGTTTCGACGTCAAAATATAATCAGTCCAGGGGAGTTCCACAGGGTTCCGTTCTTTCTCCCATTTTGTTTAATATTCTAATGAGCTCAATTCCACTGTGTGATGATGTACAAGTGTATGTTTACGCAGATGACGTCGCATTCTTTGCGTCAGCGAGTGACATTCACTCTCTACAAAGAATATTACAATCATATCTAGCAATACTTGAAGATTGGCTTGATGATATTCGTATGACATTAAATGTTAGCAAGAGTGCCTTGCTTGTATTTCCCTTAAATATACCGGTTAATGTCTCCCTTCAATACCGTCAAGAAATAATCCCTCAGCGCGACTTTATTAAGTATCTAGGCGTTATATACGATCAAAACCTTAGTTGGCGCAACCACATCGAACATGTTACGTCTAAGGCAGCGCGCGCTGTTGGCATGATTCGAAAAATCGGTCACCGCCGCTCTGGCCTACGCAGAGACACTCTCATTATGATTTATTCTATGTATGTTCGACCCATATTGGAATTTGGGTGTGTTTTATTCTCTGGTGGTCCAGCATACAAGATCAACCCCCTCGTTCTTCTAGAGCGAGAGGCCCTCCGGATTTGTCTTGGATTGCCAAAATTTGTTGCTAATAATGTATTATATCAAGAAGCCCGATTACCCACACTCGTTATCAGATTCCGCATCCTTACAGTAAAAACCTACTTAAACATTTACGCATCTTCATTGAGACGATAGCAGTATGTATTTATTACGGAAAGATCTGCCTTCTTTGAAGAAACATGGTCCCGTCTATACAATCCGCAGGTTCTATTTGTGCAACCTCAACTAGAACCATTAAAGGTTCAGATACGCGAGATCATTCCCCTCAAAAAACCCGTAAATGCTATCAGAATTGAATTTTATGACATATTTCCTTCCAATGCTAAACTCCTGCCAACTAAAAATCTAAGCGGATTACTGCAAGATCATTTAGCGCGAATGAAAATCAATACTGTAATAGCGACGGATGCATCAGTGTGTGACGAGAAAGCGGGTATAGGTATTTTTTCTGAGGCGCTATCCTGGTCTTATTCAATGCGACTGCCTGATTTCACACCTATATTTCAGGCAGAATTATTAGCAATTATATTAGCTCTTCGTAAACTTCCTAGAAATTCTTCGACAGCTGTAATAGTAACTGATTCGTTGTCAGTTTGCACAGCACTCACCTCATCCTCAGACAATACAGTTTTGAACGAACTAGAAAGATTAATCCCTTCGACCTTACGTCTGGTGTGTTTAATATGGGTACCAGGTCACCATGGTTTGTTCTTAAATGAAATGGCCGACGCACTGGCACGTACAGGGACCAGTCATGCATGTTCTGCCGACTTCTGCTTATATCACCGCGGCTAGGTTTAGAAAACTATGTCTCTTAAATTACTCTGCAAACCATACATTCCAAATCACAGACTTAAAGCATTTGCTTTACCCTTGGGATAATCAATGGTGTCCCACACGTAAATTGTAAATCTCAATTACAAAATTACGATGCCGTATTCCACCCCTAAATTTTTATCTACACAGGTCTGGTCTGGCGATGTCGCCTCTATGTCATTTCTGCAATGAACCTGAAACCATTGATCATTATTTATTAAACTGCCGCCGATTCGCAATCCAGAGAAAGAAATACTTCGAAATTCCGTTCCGAAAATTAGGCATCGCTATAAACACTGAAAATATTCTATCTTTCGGGGCATATACACTGGGTTTTAGCCACAGGAACGTATGCAGGGCCGTATGCGAGTTCCTCGGTGAAACAAGGAGAATACCAAGTTAATTTACTGATATATTGTTTATTATTATTTTAAAAAATTCCAATTTACGTTAATTTACTGATTTATTATTTATTAATTTCGAAAATTCCAATTAAACTGATTGAAATTTATTACCTTCTACCTTCATCTCCTTCCAAAAAGCACACTAATTCCCTATAACATAATATAAAATACGGCTCTAACATCAGTTAGTTTCATTGCATAATTTCAACCCATCTGTTTAACCGCCGGCTTCTTGGCCAATCCCCCGTGGTGGGTATGCGCCATGGCATAGGAAGCAAGCAAGCAAGCAAGCAAGCAAGACTGCGTACGTTGGAGCGGGACTCTCGCTTAGCTGTTCGTCGGGCACAAGTTCGCCCAACGTTAGCTAATTAAAGTACCTTCACTCAACTGTGCGTTACAATTCTGGTATCGTCGTCAGCAATGCAGAGGGCATCGAATTTTTCTTCAGTGTCAAATCTTGCGAGAGCGTGCCTCGCTGAAAAGGAAACACGTTATTCCCGCAAGTCGATTACGGCACCGTTAGCCTGCAAGGAGTCCATGCCAATAATTAAGTCTCTTGAGTACTCGGAAAGCACAATAAAGCTAGCGACGTCAGTGAAGCCTCGTATTCCTCTATTCGAGCCGTGCACTTGCCCGTCGGGTCGATGAGGTGTCCTCCCGCAGTTCATACTTGTGGCCCTTTCCAAGGAGTCAGCACTTTCCTTCAGTTTCCTGGCAAGCTCACTACTTATTACCGAGTAATCTGCACCTGTGTCCACTAACGCATCCACTTCGTAACCGTCAACAAACACACGTAAATCGGAAGCGACGTCGCTATTACGGCACTGGTTTCTGAGTACCTCGTCGTCGTTCGGAGTCGTCGATGGAGGTTCTTTTGTTTTCGCATCGGCAACGGCCTTACCTCCCCGGGTCGCTGAGTCTAGTTTTCCCGATGCGGGCTTTGCGGACGGCGTCTTGGGGAGCTTGATGACGGACGGGGGCTCGGTGACCGATGATCGAGGTTGGTGTTGCTGAGAGGTGTATGGGAAGCTTTGACGAGTCGACAGGTATTCTTCGATTTCGAATGGACGCTCACCATTTCGAGGGCAAGGTGCATTTACCGGAAAACCACGGAGACCTGCCTGGCGATAGGGGCACATTCGGCAGAGGTGCCCAGCTTCACCACAGTGGTAGCAAAGAGGTATTCGGTCAGGAGTGCGCCATACATCAGCCTTCCTAAATCTTCTCTCGGGTGGCGGCAGCGTGTTTCGAGGCATCGGGTTGTTCATAGAGGTAGTGGCTGCGACGTCAGCACGCCCGGGAGTTCGCCGCAGCACATCGGCATATGAGACGCTCGGATGGCGCAGTAATGGCGCTTGGGGCTGGGCACGGAGCTGTGGTTCCCGGATCCCCTGTCTGACCTCTTCTCGAACCACGTCTGCCAGTGAAGAGGGCGTTGGAGCGTTCTGGTCAAGCCGTAGCCTCTGAAGCTCTTCTCGCACAACTGATCCCACGAGCTCCCGTATGACTTCGACGCTGTTTCCGAAGACTGCTGGAACTGCGTCTACAGAGGTGACGTTCATCTCTCGGTTGTACATCCTTGATCGCTGTTGCAACGTTTTTTCCATTGTTATCGCCTCAGAGCGAAACTCTGCGATGGTACGCGGCGGACTCTGAACCAACCCTGCGAACAGCTCCTGTTTTACGCCCCGCATTAGATCGCGAAGCTTCATGTCCTCGCTCATGTTCGGATCAGCTCGGCGGAATAGGCGGGACATGTCTTCCACACGCATGGCCACGCTTTCATTGTTGCGCTGGTTATGGTGCGGGCAGAGGCTCTTATTTTATTAATTTATGCCTCACTATAACAAATGTTGCGCTGGTTTCTTGCTTGTAGGGCAGCTTCAGCCCTCTCCCTAGGGTCTGTACTCGGATAAGTAGCGAGTAACTCCCTTCGAAAAGCCTCCCACGACACAAACGTCGCTTCGTGGTTTTCGAACCACGTTCTTGCGCTGTCCTCTAACGCGAAGTAAGCGTTTCGCAGTCTGCGCTCTTCGTTCCATTCGTTGAACTCCGCGACGCGCTCAAAGCGTTCCAGCCAGTCCTCTGCGTCTTCAAATGTGTCACCATAGAAATGCTATGGGGTCAACGGTGGATTCACTACGATGTGAGTTGGCGTGACTTGTGTTGTCATCTCGGTAGCGTTTCCGTTAGCAGCTGTTGACGCTCCGATAGAATCCGGTAAAGGGAAAAACTCGGGGGGCTCACCACGTAGGCGACGACTGCTGCGTTGGTGAACAGGAAGGAGTCAGTTCGTTGGGTCCGAGTCGCCGTGCGTCCGGGCTGCTTTCTCTAAGTCGAGAAGGGCTTGAAATCATACCCCGCACCTCCACCAGAATTTTAACGCACAGTTGAGTGAAGGTACTTTAATTAGCTAACGTTGGGCGAACTTGTGCCCGACAAACAGCTAAGCGAGAGTCCCGCTCCAACGTACGCAGTCTTCGCCAAGAGTTCCACACGACTTCTTTCTCCTCGTGCCCCGCGCTGATGACACCTTGCTCCGATCGCACGTGCCTTGTGAGCACGTGTTGGCGGCTTCGCTGCTGCTATCTTTCGTACGTAGCCGTAAACACATGGGCGGGCGTAGGAGACGGCTGGCGCACGAGATTTGAAGGCACCTTGTGTCAATATATATTCTGTACGTCTAAGAGGAGATTCATAAGTCCTTAAGTAGGTTTGAACCGCAAGCATGCAGAATCTCGTGTGAAGAGAAGGTAAGCGCGCCTCCTGGTATAATACATTATTAGCAACGAATTTAGGCAGACCTAAACATATTCGAAGAGCTTCTCTCTCTAAAAGAACAAGTGGTTTTATTTTATATTTTGCACTTCCGGAAAACAAAACACATCCAAATTCTAGAATCGGTCGTACATACATACGGTAGATCATAATTAATGTGTCACTTCGCATACCAGAACGCCGGTTACTGATTCTACGTAATAAACCTACAGCTCGTGTCCCTTTCGTTGCAATATTTTCTATGTGAGAACGCCAGTTAAGTTTTTCATCATTATGTGATACCCAGGTACTTATGCGACTCTACTTGTGGAATGGTTCTCTGATCATATACTAATGATAAATGTATCGGCCCGGAAAGCGGAAAGATAAGGACTGCACTTTTGTTTACGTTTAGTGACAGGTGAAGAGTGTGAAGCCATGTCTCTAGAATACATAGGTACGTTTGCAAGGACAGGTAAAGGGAATTGATATCTCCAGCTGTCGCGAACAATGCGATGTCGTCTGCATAGACGTAGAGATGAACTTCCCGGCTCAGTGGAATTGTACTCATCAACAGGTTAAATAGTACAGGAGACAGAACAGCCCCCTGGGGCACTCCTCTTGTCTGATCGAACTTTCTTGAAGAAAAGCCGTTTTGAAAACAATAAAATTGTCTGTTTCTTAGAAATGCAAAAATCCATCGCGTTATATATCTCGGAAAATTGTAGGACTCTAATCTGTCTAGTAGCATTGGGTACTCGACACTGTCATAAGCTTTCACCACGTCAAGAGTCACTAAAGCACTCAATTCTTTTCTATTCCGAGCAAGTTGGATACGGCTTTCCAAGTCTACATGTGCACACCGAATGGAGAGACCACGCCGGAAACCTATTTGACTTGGGCTCAGGAACGAATTTTTAGAAATATGATCCATCATGCGATCATATAGAACACTTTCAATAAGTTTTACCATATTTGAGGTAAGAGAAACAGGTCGAATATTGTCAAGATTATAGCCAGCTCCTTGTTTTTTAAGTAGCGGAATTATTTCGGCTGTCCTCCATTCTTGAGGAATCCAAGCATTTTTTAGAGAATAATTCACTGTGTTCAGAAGTTCCTCAAGAGACATTGCAAACAAAATTTTTTGCATGGCATTGGAAATGCCATCAGGACCTGGGGCTGAGGCAGGCAAAGATCTAACCATATTGGAAAGCTCTGACACTGTGACTTCCACACCACGATGGGAGGCCTTAATGGTCCATTCGACAAACGTGATGTTAAGCATTGTGCTAATCCCTTTCCTATGAACTCTAATGAAGCAGATATCTCGCGTGGTGAAAGAATTATCGACACAGTATATTCGCTGGTGTTGGTATGAACTTTCTATACCGAAGGAATCTGATCATAGTAAGCACGCGAAGTCCCGAGCTTCGTCTTCTTCAAGTCCTCTCAAAACGTCTTCTTCATCGCTCTGTCACAATATTTTTCTACATTGAACAGCTACAACTGGCCTAGCCATTTACTCATTTGTTATGCAAGAGTTATCGCTACAATAGCCTTCTTTTAATAATCCGTGAATCCTCTCTGAAATTACCAACATGTAACTTCTCATGATATCATAGTTTTTGCTTAACGTGTGATTTTTTTACCTAAACTAACAAGCATTCGTGGCACGTGACGATGTTTGTGATTTACGATGTTTACCGTCTTTGATGCACTACAAATATCGCTATTGATTCTATATGTCCCTAAAATAGTTACCTTCAATCAGTAAAACATGAAAAGTTTATGTTCTGGTGATTAGTTGCCTCTTTCATTACGTAAGTACAAGTATGTAGTTATTTATCAGTAAGTATATTTGCTGTGTACAATCCAGCGAGCATACGCAATAAATATTCCTAAAGTTACTTTCATGTTAAAATTCGCTTAGTGTTTGCGCTCTTGCAACACAAGAAGGCGAAAGACGAGTTGCACATCCGTAAAGCAACACGTTCGTTTTCTGACGTCCGCTCGTAATTATGAAATGAGGCGTACGTACACAATGTTGCACTGTTAGCGTTTAATTTATTTTGGTTTGTCTTGTTTTTTGCCACGTATATTTCTCGCGTACCCTTTAATTACACGCCGTGGTAGCTTAGTGGCTTTGGTAGGTTGGACTGCTAAGCTCGAGGATGTGGGTGCGATTCCCGGCCACGGTGGCTTAAAAAAGCCACCGTGGCCATGCATAAAACACCCGTGTACGTATATATTATAGGTGCACGTTAAAGAACCCCAGGCGGTCGAAATTACCGGAGCCCTCCAATACGGCGTCTCAGCCATATTGTGATTTCTGGATGTAAAGCCCCGGAATTTATCATTACTATAATTGCCCTTTACCTGTTCTCTCAGTTCTTCACGATATATGGGTAAGTTCGACACGTTGAGATCGAGATTGGCATTCAGCACGTTCTTATCGTCACACCCACATCATCAGAGGGATTTCTGGCCAAAAATTGCGGGTTTGCACCACACGTCATATAGTTGTCGTTAATCGCCACGTGAATGCAAGTATGTCAAGTTACTAATGCCATGACCCATCAGTCATCTTAGTCGCACATTTGTGCCTTTCCACGCTATACTTTGGTATATATACCAAGCGAGCGAGACGCGAGAGTTACGCGGTTTGTATTTAGTTTTGGTACCGCGGCCCCGCCGACGGACACATTCCGCTTCCCAAAAGCCAGTTCAGGATTTCGCCTTAATACAGAAACAGCAGAGCGCGGGAGGCAGTCTTGTAAAACAAATAATGAAATAAAAGGAAGGAAACGATAAAAGAAAGGAAACGAAATAAAGCATGAATTAAATGAAAGGAAACAATAGGGTGTAAAAGCGTTAGCATGAGCTAGCCATATCTGCCACGTTCTATCATCGCGATCTCCATCTTATTTTCTTCTGCAACACGTTCACGTTGTTCATTCCACACGTAACTAAATGAAGTAAGCGCGCGGAATGCGTTACTCAAACAGCCGCGTAAGCGCGGACCAAGCGAGCTAGAAGGATATAGGCAAAATACCCGTATTCACAGCCGGCAAGCGCGTTCTCTGTGCGGTGGGTCACTGCGGTGTTACCTTGCGGTGACGTGGTACTTAATATATCCCAAATTATTGCGATGTTGGCTAATAGCAACCAAAATATCAGGCTCGTAGCAGACGCCCGCCGCCTTGGCGCGGCTTCCGCAGCGGAGAAAGCCCACGGGTCGGGTATAGCAGCGCCGCGGCGCGGGAGCTCACAAGAAAAGGTCCTCGCTCCTCCCATGCATTCGCGCGGCGCTTTGGACACTCTTCAATATTCTAGGTCACTCTACCCCAATAATCACCGTTACTAGATTACCTCTAGTTACGGTGCCCAATAATGGCCCGTTCCTTCCGGCGAACGTCGGCGGCAACCGAGTGAACGAGCACAACAGCGATAGATGAAAGACGCGAGCTGCGAACGGCGGGTGGCGCAGGAAACTGGTTTCATGCGGACCCGCCCGACCGCTCGATGCGTACTCGTTTCTGGTCTTAGGCGGACCGCTAGTTTCGTACTATCGTCTGCTCGCGCTTGTTTGATTTGCTTGGTTTGGTCTCGTTCGTGCTTGTTTCGATTGTCACGGTTTGCGCTTGCTTGGTGATCTGATTGTATGCGCGACTTGTCTAGTACTTTCTGGAAGCCAAGCGGCACTAGCGATTACACTGCAACCTACGACGAGTCATGTATAAAAGCCGACGCGCTTGGCCCACAGATCAGATATACGACGATTACCGATTCTGCTACATGTCCCTCTCAAATTCTTTGACTCAATATACCGCGAAATGAAAACACGTATAGAGCTGCGCCCAAATTTCGCATTAGGGAGTATCGTAATCGTTGGTGAATTTTTATCTATCTGATACGTAACTCATATACAGCAGTTTTCTTTTAATTATAAGACACTTAAAATTATTTTTAGGGCTGATTAATATGCAGCTTTATGTTAAATTACATTCCCTCCAGCGCGCACATCGAGCGAGATTTTTAGTGTCGTTGCTGATGCTTTCACACAAAAACGACGGTAGGTAACAAACAATTTTTAAATGCAATTGCTGGTGAAGGTAAACAAATTGTGAAGGGTTACAGCCAGGCCAGCTTGTTCTTTTTACTGTATTTGTGCAGTATCAATAAACGTTGGGAGGAAAGTAACTTATATGGTTTATAAAAGTAACGGATTGCTTTTGGGGGCTTTTTTTTCTGTAACGTGTACAAGTATAGCCTACGCCTCCTGAAAGTGGCTTTCCCGCAGAGCTTTGTCGTCCAGCGGCAGAGCTTTGCAAATATTACGGGGGGCAAATTTGTGGCGAAAATTCAATATATAGCGTTGTCACGGACATAACTGGTGCGCGTGCTGCTGTTGTATGCGTTTCGCATTGAAACAGCCCTTACTTAGATCATACGCACACGCGTGCGAGCACCGCGTCTACCGGGGCGGTGGGAGCAGGCAAAAACGCGGCATCAAAAAACGAAGCCGTGCTCCAATTCTATAGAGCTCTGGCTCTTTTGTGGGCTGTATATTAATATTTAGGTCTGATTTTTGATTAAGATTTTACCCACCCCGTGGGGTGAGTGGGCCGATCCCGGAGGCAGTGCAATACCGGGCCAACCCGTGGCGGAGGTGAAGCAAGCTTCAAGCACTCCGCCCCATTCCAAAAATAAGTTTAATATCTTGGGTCCAAATAGGACCCGTATCAGATATTAAGCTGATAAGAACAGAATTTTTTATTAATGCTTAGTTACAAAACATCATAAAATTGGGTTACAAAACCAAGGCCAAACGGGGTAAAATTGTATACAATAAAAGACAAACAGAAATGGCTAAAAAAGGGCTGGTTAGTAGTGTTAGTATTAAAAGGTTAAAACTGTAAAGGTGTAAATATATCACTTCTCTATAAACAATAAATATATTAGGCTGAGCCTATGTGGCCTTTGTATATCTGCGTCGAGAAGCGGATCGTGTCGCTCACACAAAGTCTTTTCATGGTCCGCAGGTACTCTTTGCTGCATATCCTGCGGAGGACACGATCGTTCCCCGGGTCCCAGGTGCCAAGGCAGCCAACCACTACGGCGTCCACCGTCACTCGCTGGAACCGCCGGAGGAGATGTCGTTGTACTGGGGCGTACTTTTCCTCCTTGGCCTTCCGGGCGTCCTGGAACGCCTGCAGCCGGTTCTCGAATGGGCAGCAGACGTCCAGGATGAGAGCTTCCTCCCCACGGGCCAGCACCAGGTCGGGCTTGAGAGAGGTGTTGCCAACGACCTGGTTTTCCGCTATCACGGTGAACCTCACCAGGGCAGCCTTCTTCACTCGGTCGACGATGGCGTTATGGCGCTCCGTCATCACCCGGCTCTGCCTCATGCAGTGGCAGAGGACATGTGGTAGTGTCTCCTCCGCATACCCGCAGCGCCTACATCGCTTGTCAGCTGCGGGTGCCCATACTCGTGTGGCATTCAGGGGGAGGAGATTGAGCCGGGCTCGGTGAATGAAGCGCCAATCTGTAAACCGAGTGTAGCGGCCGGACCTCATGAAGTGGGCGTTGGCCAGGTCCGCCGCTACGCACACCATCGCCTTGCCCTGGTTTGGCTTTCCGTGTAGGGTGCTGTCCCGGTCCTTGGAGAGGAGCGCCCGGATGGTCCTCGTCAGCTTGTGGCGGTTCCTTGCAGACACGGAGGCCTCTCCGCAGGTGATGCGGGCCCCCTGGTCCGTGATCTCCCAGGCGATGGAGAGGCGACGAGAGGCTTTTCTGGCCTCCGTCCACACAGACTGCAGCTGTGTGGCTGTTTGCCTGAACTCGCCCTCCGTCTCGCCCGAGAGGTAGACCTCCATGTCCTCAGTGTCAGCTGGCCGCCTCAGTCGCCTGGTCACCACCTGCTGCAGCTCGTCCCTCGCTCGCTGCCGGACTTCCGAGTCGGTCGACGTGAGAAGCTTGAAGGCTCCGTCCACCCGGCATATGTCGCTCAGCTCCGCCGCAAGGGGGATCCCTGCAGTACCAGCCTGTGTGCTTCCATGTAAGTATTCGTTTGAAGCTCTGGCTGGCACGTACAGGGTCTTCTTGATCAGCGGGCGGAGCTCCTCGTCCAGGCGCTGCCACTCTCCTTTGCTGGCGACGCCCACCCGCATGGCGAAGTTTAAGGCTGGATATAGGAACGTTTTGATAGCGTCCAGCCTTTGCCATGGGGCGAGCATGGAGGAGAGCAGCTTTCTGCCCAGGTGGATGGCCTCGTCGACCGTGGTGTTGTCCGACAGTACCCTGAATCCCACAGGCCGGCCCAGGAACCTGTGCCCCTCAAAGTCTCCAAGAGCCGGAATCGGGTCGCCACCAACGGTGAATGTGGTGGGCCGTGTGCCCACAGGGTGGCGACCAGACAGGTGTAGAGACCGGCACTTGGAGGCGTTCAGCCGCAGCCCTAGCCGGTCCGAGAGCGTAGCCACCATGTCCATGCGGCGCTGCAAGGTGGTGGGATCCGCGGCCAGCAGCGTCAGATCATCGGCGTAGGCAAGGATGTTGTGTTGCCTATCGCCTCCCTGTACTGCACGGATGACCGGGTCCACCACCAAGTTGAAAAGCAGGCCGCTTAGAGGGCAGCCTTGTCTCAGCCCGGCTCCGATGGCGATGGGCTCCGTTGTGCCTGCAGCTGCCACGACGCTGGTGGTATTGGCGCGGTAGAGCTCCTCCACGATGGCAGCGAAGGCCTCCCCCGCGCCGGCGCCGCGGACAGCATCGACGAGGGCCTGATGGGCGACCGACCCGAAGGCGTTGGCAAAATCGAGGAACCCCACACATAGCTCCCCACCTCCCGTCCTGGCATCATCCAGACGTCCCTGCAGCACGAAGTTGTGTTCAAACACCCCATCGTGCGGCAGGAAGCCCTTCTGACACCTGGACAGTACCGCATGGTCGCCCAACCACCTCTGCAGCCGGGTGGTGAGACACCCGGCATACAGTTTGGCAATTGTTCGACCAAGGGCTATGGGGCGCCAGTTGGTGGGGTCCTCGGGGTCACCCTTCTTGTAGATCAGGATAGTCCTCGTCGACTTCCAGCTCAGGGGCGTGCGGCGGTATTTGAGGCAGATGTTGAACACCGCCGCCAGGAACCTGCCCTCTGGGTCCACCTGCCTCCAGTGGTGGTAGGTCAGGCGGTCCTCCCCTGGCGCTGTGCTTTCGCACTTCCGGAGCTTGGCTGCGACCTCATCTGGGGTGAAGGGGCACAGGTCCATCTCCTCTGTTGCAGCCGTCCTGGAGCGTAGCAGGCTCGTGTCGACCGCCGCCGGTGACCAGAGGCTTGTGTAGTGGGCCTGGAGTGCGTCTGGGTTGATGGGGCAGAGCTGCGATGGGCCCTCGGTGATCAGCCTCACCGCTCGGCGCCGGTTCCGCCTGTACAAGGTCTGTATCTGCTGAGGATTGTCGGGGTTAACCTCGCGCCTCCGGAATTGGCGCGAGCCCCCTTCTGGCAGCCGCAGGTGTTTGGTAGCGGCTGCAATGGCACGGTCGATGATGTTCTCAAACCGTGCCCAATCCCCAGCAGACTCCGGCAACCGCCTTAACTCTCGCAGCTCCGCCGTCTCCTCCCTCAGCATCCAGGCACTGTCCTCTGGTCCCATGGTCCCGGCAGCCTCCTCCTGTGTCGCATAGGCTTGGCTGTCTCCGCTTTCCTGGCTTCCCGCCGGCTCGGGAGAAGGCTCTCCACTGGCCGCCGGCCCCTCCATGCCCGCCAACTGGTTCTCGGGGCTGGTCTGGTCGGTCGGTGTGGCAGGCGTCTCAGGAAGGGGGCTGCTGGCCGTGTCAGCTAGCGTTGGCGCCTGCCATGAGGGATCCTCATCAGCTTCCCCGCTGCTGTCCTGCCTCAGCGCCTCATCGACAGGCTCCTGGTCCGCCACCCGCTCAGCCACCTCTCCCGATGGTCCTGGTGAGGCCCGGGTGCTGTCCTGCTCAGGTAGGGGGGTTCCGCTGTCATCCTGTGTCGGCGCACCATCGTTGCTGGTGGTAGGAGCACCTGCGGTGGGGTTGCTTCTGGCCGCCAGTGCCGCTTGCGTCCTGTGCCATTGCTCATGATTGCTCATGCCCATTCTTGTTGGAAAAGACATTGGGCATTGCCCACATTGATGTGGCTGGCTGACAGGAGCTGCGGAAACGCTGGTGGCGGCCAGGCATGCGTGGGTACTTGCTCTCAACCCCAGGGTCGCGCCGCAGATGCTGCAAAGGTTGATGGTGCGCCGAATTCTGCAGTTGTGCTGTTGTTCCAGGTGCCTTTGGAGTGACTGCCGCCGCGATGTCCATTGGGCTGCTCCATAGGCAGCTCGGCAGCCCCTCTCGCGGCACCGGAACGTGTGTGGTACCGGGAAGTAGACCGTTAGGGTGTCGCCATCACGTGTTGGCTGGCGTCCCTGCTCAGGAGTAGGGTCAGGATCGCCGTCGTCCTCACTGTCGTCCATTTGATGGAACGCCCTCAGACCTCGGCTTTCCTTACAGGAGGTGAGGTCATGTCGGGCTGTTGGGCCACCGCCGAAGTGAGAGTGTAGAGGCAGGGCCCATTACGGACGACGGCGAAGGCGGGAGCCAGCCATCTGTACCACAGTGCAGAGAGGTAGCAGGGGCAGCAGGAACCTCGAGGGCAGCACCACCATGGGGCGTCAGGACAGGGGCAGGCAGGGTAGCAAGGCTGCACTAAGGGGGGCAGGAAGCTCGGGGCAGCAGGCAGCGCCAGGCAGCAGCAGGAAACAGGCGGGCCAGGTCACGCAGGAGCAGGTCCAGAGCCGGGCGTTGCAGGAGACACCAGGAGGCAGCAGCGGCCGAAAGAAGCCCCCCAGCGAAGTGGGCCGATCCTGGAGGCAGTGCAAGAAGGGTCCGGGCCGGTACAGAGGGAGGGTACCGAGAAAGAAAGACGCTGCTGTAACCGGGCAGGTGACCGGGTGCTTCTGCAGAAGACAAAGGTAGTGAAGGCCGGACAAGCCAGCTGCATGCACTACACTTTGATCTTAGCCAAAAGGCCGAGAAGCGATAACTAAATCACGGACCGCGGTCTCAACCCACTTTTTAAAACCACAAAAGAAGCCCAAGAGCCCGCATCAGCCTGTACCAGCGAAACACCGCTATTATGGCACAACATCTGAGGCGCTCGCTCTGAGAACTGCTTGGTCCATTCCGAAGCAGTACTTTTAGTTGAAAATGTTCCAATATTACCTAATTTATTAATAAATCGGTATAAGAGACGCGAGATTCAACAAAATGCACGTAGAGGTACTCTCGACCTCTCGGTGGCGTCAGACAGAATAACGGTCGATAGTGTCAAGTTTCATACAGAAAGGGCAAAGAGCAAGCACTTTCTTTTCTCCCAAATTATAATTTGGTTGACAAAAAGCCAGAGATGCCCAAGCCGACAAAACCGACTAAAACCATTATCGATCGCAACCAGCGACGACGTCACAGTCAACATGGCTTCTCCCATGGCTTCCCCGTTCATGACCTTCCTCTGTGCGCGTCGGCCGTCAACGCGACAAGTTCGTATCGTTAACTTTATATCGGGGATATTTATCTCATCTTGCCGAGCCAGTTCCGAATGGGCGCACCCGTTATCACCAAAGTCTACGATTGCAGGCAAGAAAAAACTCCTTACGAGGCAAGCGAGCGCCCTGAATCCGTGCGACACTTCAGCAGTGTATTCCCATAATCGCCAATTGGAGTGATACAACGCTAATAAGGATTTCCACTGCGTCAAACCTCAAGGCAATTTTTATTTTTTTTCGCTCCCATCAATCATGTGAGCGCAAACGTTTGCGTTAAGCAGGTTAAGTTGCGATGAAACGAAGTTGTTTAGAGGCGAGCGTCGACGCCGTACAGCGTTTCACTTGCGTTTGTGTGTGTGTGTGTGTGTGTGTGCGTGCGTGCAGCTCATTCTATGTAGAGGGATTACATGCAACGTTGTCTAATTCTATGAACCGCACCTAACTCGGAGAAACACATTCTTTTTCAACCATGTCGTTTGCAAGTGAAAATGGAAACGTCGCTACGAGTCCATGCGTGGAATTCTAGGTGAGCGACGGAGCCGAGCAGTCACGCCCATTGCTCGGTACGTCCCGTTTAAGAATAAGTGAGGAATTCTCGTAGTGCAGCAGCCGAAGAACCGGTACGAGTGCAGTTTGCTGAAACCGAAAGTGAAAATCAAATTGTAGTGAAGTATAGAGTCGCGTAACTTTTGATTTTAGACCGAATTTGGTTTAGACCAGACACGGCAGCCTAGCAAATGCGGCGTTGTGCAGGTCTTCCCTAGTGCGCCAGCTCTGCCCGCCTCTGCGGCCTGCTGTCGCTCGCCGCGAGCACTCGCTCGTGGCGCTGCGAGCGTAGCGGCGTTTAAGCGGCGTTGCATGTAGGCTCCCCATCGTAGCGGCCACGCTGAAGCGACAGAATGCGGGCGGCTCGGGCTGGCTCGTCCGCTGTAAATTGCGCACTGTCGGGCTTTCTGCGCGAGATACAAAGACCGGTTCTCCTTAGAAAAACCGTTAAAGCCCAGACCACACGTACGCTTGCGGACGCGCGCGAGCTCGCGTCTACGTGCCTTGCGCCTGCCGCGCCTAGCGAGGAATGGCAGCTTGCATCCACAAATACGCGCGACGGCGCGCGCTCCCTGGCGCGCTCACTGGCCTCAGCGCCTGGCTTCGCTCGTTGACGCCTTGGCAGACGCCACTTCGTACTTCGTTGTTTACAGTGTTACAAAATGTTTCGATATCTATAAACGTAATTGTTATATTTTTAGAGCTGTTAGATCAGCACAAAAAAGTGAAGAAGAAGCACTTTCTTGCGTGGGTATCAATCTGCTTAACTGAGAGTTGAATGTACCGCGCCGTAGCTGCGTAGCCGGGCGCGCCTGCGTGAGGCAGCCCAAGCGCGCAATATCAGAGAGGAGCTGATCATCGAGATCGCGCCGCGTTTCGACGCGTACGCGTATTTAGCTTCAGGGCATATATGCTACAATTCGTATCATATATATAGAATTTGTATCAGCAGCCAACCCAGGCAGCACAACCAGGCTGGCCCCAGCACGGCAATATCACGGCAAACACCGGCACAAATATAGACCCGAAAGAGGCAGCGCTACCCGCGTCAGGAATGGCCCAGTGCGGGCATGCCACTAAAGGACCTATTTCGGCCATCATGTGCAAGCGACAATACAGGCAGATAGCCGGCTCTGCCGTTCATTGCCACTCTAGTGTCCCACCTTGCCTACTGGCAGCGCCGGTATTGGTCAATAGCCGGCTCTGCCGCTTTTAGTCAATTTATTGTCCCGCATTACTCAATGGCATGACCATATTGGCAGATTGTGATGTATGTGGGCGATGCCGTTATTTCCTACGACATTAAATTGCGCAAATATTGCACGGTAGCTCGATGCAACATGCCATGATCTACTATAATATTACCAAATAATAATACATAATTTCTTTATTGGTCTTAAAATAGGTTGATACAGATTGTCGCTCGTATCCCCAATTCTGCGGGCCACCTACGAAAGCTTTGTTTATGACGCTACGGGGGGTTGAGGCTGGGCGCGCAAAAGGGGCACTTGGAAGATGAAGATGCTGAAAGGGTTGAGTCGCTTCGGCGTAACGCCGCCTTCTGCTAGTAGCACAGTCGACGGCCCCTGGCAGCCACATCCTTATGAAGTCTAGCGCTTGATTGATGTCGATCTCTGCGTCTCTCAGGTACCATCTGCATACAATACATATACCTATGTTATCTCAACACTGCCAGCAGTGGCACAAAACACATAATAGGCACAAAACTGAGAAATTAAATACGTATCACCTGCTCCCACTCTGCATAGCCGCATGTTAAACAGTCTCTTGCTTTTCTTCCCATGCAGGCTGTACGGCAGTTGAACTGCATGGCCCATGATGGCGTTCATTATATTGAAGGCAACCTCCCGCAGACATGATTCCTCTATTCAAACAAGTTGTTGAAGCTGAAAAAAAAAAAAGAAGCAGAAATACGCAGAAATTAGGTAGCAAATGCCGCTGCATCGAAATATGCGATTTTTGTTCTAACTAGTCAATTGTGATGAAATATGCCTTCCTCACAAGGATTCTCGTAAGTGCTTGTGGGTAGCTGTAATTAGCCTTTGGCAATGCATAAGCTTTTAGAACAGATATAGCAAAGAAAGGGTGCATTATTTCACGACAAACACCTAAGCAAGCTACAATACAACCGATTATAGTTTTGCAGGAAGTTCTGAACACCAGTCAGCTCGCAGAATGTACTTCCTGAGTAAGGAATTACGACAATCCAACTTTGGTCTTCTTGAGTGTACCAGCCAAAATGTGCCGTGCTGCGTGTTTTCAAACAGACAGAGCGTTTCAGCTGACGCTGAAGCGGTGCAGCACCGTCTACGTAGTACGTAGTAAAAAGTGGCCGTACATTATCTCTGTAAAAAAATAAAATAAAAAAATACACGTATTAGGCAATGCGCGTAGTTGAAACAATATACTTGAGAATAAAAATAAGACAATTGTACTTTGCTTGCGATAATGCAGTTTTATTTCGCAGAAAATGCGGTTTTCTGACGTTTGGCTAGTTGTTCATGTTTCACCCGATAGCAGTGTGGAACCAAGCTTGTAGTGGCGAAAGTCGAGCCGCTGGTACTGAACACGTTGCTGGACAAGTTGACGCATGTTTCGCAAGCAGAACATGGTGCAAGCATTGTGGGCAACGACAGCTCACAGGCAGAAGCAGAATGTGTACGGTCCCTCGTCCTCCGAGAGACCCAGAGTCACCACGTTTTTTTTTTTAAAGCGAAGCTTTGTACCTCTACCAGCCAAGGGTTCTGTCGTGTCCGTCGTTGTAAGCAAAAAACGATCCCGACGAACCGCTAACAATTGCAGGTATAGCAGTATAGCTTACTTGAATTCGGGCATTCAGCGTACAACTAAGCACTCGTTTTCGCAAGAAAAACCACAAAAACAAGCTTCAAAGTGATGAGCCAACATGATGGATGATAAGGGCTGCGGGCAAACAACGGAAACAGGCTCGGCGCGGTCCGTAAGATTAGATTGCAACTGTTGCAAAGCTTATGCAGCTGCTTGAAAGAGGGTTGACGTCATTCGAAACCCTTCCAGCCTAGTAACTGCTTCGGTTCATTTTCCAGACTACCCCACTATGGGTTGACCACGGAAAGTAAAGACGGCAGAACGTGCATTCGCGGAACGTGCATTGATTTAACCACCTTGGCAAAGAATGTAACTACAGTGAAAACTGAAAATTTGAGTGTATATCACACCGATCATAAAGCAGTAGTGAACATTGTCGTGAAGTAAATAATAATAAAGGCCGTGGTTAAAGTTACGTTGTAGTGTGTGAAATATCAAGTGCGCCGCAGTCACCGTGAGGGTGGCGTAAAAAGCTTCGCTTTCCAACCACCTTCACAGGGTGGATTGGCGGGCAGTTTTTTTTTTTTTTGGCAGCGGGCGAGGTCCGCGCAGGGAGCAACAAACTTGACAATGCAGCATTCACGCTTCTTTGTGCACCCATCCGGTTCTGAGTTGCAGCGCAGGCTCGGCTGTGCGCATAATAGGCAGTGCATACCTTCGACGCTGTACAGCGAGGGGACGGAGGGAAAAAGTGAGAGTGAGACGCATTCTTGGTGTTTGACGTCACTTCGCATGTTAGTATGGAAGAACGACACGCACACGTTTATTTATTTATTTATTTATTTTTTTTTGCAGAAGCTGCTGTGGCTGAACGAGCAGCAGCAGTTGTGCTGATTTTATTATATATCATAGCTGAAATATAAAACATGACAAATGGACCTGTATAACAACTCAAAGTGATCAGTGAATGTTTTCATCGTTATTTTTTTGCGCTGCTTATCCCAGGAGAACGGTAGAGCAAGACAACGTGTGCGCAAAGGGGTAGTCCGGCGCACAGCATCACTTGGTAACATGGCCCCATGCATTCCTTGCTTCTAGTTAAATAATACAACCTCCTCCTTCGTAAAAAAAAAAAAAATGAATAGACACAAAGCAGCGGCAGCCGTATCTAAGAAACCTCGCGACAATACCTTACGCGGCGCATAACATATAAGTGAAGCCTAAAAAGCGAGTACAAGGATCTCGTTCAAGTTCGCCATATTAATTTAATTAATTATGTTAGTATAGTGTCAAAGCCCGAAGTCATTAAATAAAAAAAGCGGGCAGTTCTTTTCTTCTTTTCATAAGCAAGAAAGCTTCAAACGTGGCCGCTGCCAGAAGAAACGTAGGTGGGATGTAGAAAAATATGTCCTTTAGGCAGCGGGAGTAATAAAATAAATCCTAATAAACAAACTCAAGCGAGATCGCATACGGCGACAAGGTAAATCAAGCGATGATTTTATAGAAGACACACTGGCTACACGTGAGTAATTGTAGGTAAAAAAAAAAAAAAAAACACGGACGGCAAGGTTTTGGACACTTTTGAGAGCTTGCGATAAGGTATAGAAGTTGGTGGATTCCAGACAGAACTGGTGTACTCGCACATTGACCCCAACGTGGATTTAGAAAATAGAAGCTTCCCATGAAGAAAATTTCGGAGCAAGAAACCGAACATATGCGGTTGGCATTGGTAAATTGAAAGCTCAACATAGATATTCCAAAAATGTCGATGGGCTCTTCAAACACGCACTAAAGGAATCAAAGCAACGTTTGCTTATTGTAGGGGACTTCAACGCAGCACACCCAACGTGGGGTTACAAGACCGCTAATCCAAAGGGTCGACGGCTAGCACTGACGATAGTACAACTAGGCTTGACCCTACTTACAGACGCAGCCCACCCAACGAGAATAGGCAACAGTGTCAGTCGAGACACCTGCCCCGACCTTACACTGATCAAAGACATCAGGTACCAGGGATGGCACAACCTCGATGAGACCCTCGGTAGTGACCACAATATAATAGAAACGCATCTAATAACACCGCGAACAAAAATTAAAGAACGTAAAATACGAATGACGGATTGGGACAAGTTCCGACAGCGGCGCAAGCAAGAAAGCACCAACGAAACCTACGAAGGCAGCTTGAAACCAGAAACTCTGCAGGAATGGATCCGACAAATTCAGACAGACTTCCGTGCGACAACGAAAATCATCGACACGTCACCAGAACATCCCGATGTCGACAGGCACCTATTACACCTTTGGGAGGCTCGACATTGCCTGCAAAAAAGGTGGAAAAAGCAAAAGCACAATCGCAAGCTCAGGCAGCGGATATCCGCCTTAACAGCCCAGGCGGAAAGTTACGCAACCGAGCTAACGCGAAACAATTGGAAGAACCTATGTAATCAAATGCAGGGTACCTTGGGCACCGCCAAAACGTGGGTACTGCTTAGAAATCTCATCGACCCCAATCAATCCAAAGCAACGAGCAGCAAAACCCTTCAAAAAATCTTGAGACAGACACCTGGGACTGATGCGGCCATAATACAACAGCTAAAAGACACTTACATAGGTACAGGCCCCAAACCAACTTACATAGATTATCCGCATGCGGAGCCTTCGGAATTAGACAAAGAAATCACACCACATGAAGTTAGAGCGGCACTGCATCGAATAGTACGCAACACCGCCCCGGGAGCAGACGGAATACAGTACCGGCTTTTAAAAAACCTCGACGACAGATCGATAAAAGAACTTACAGATTATTTTCAGTACCACTGGCTAGAGGGCACGCTGCCGCAAGAATGGCGGCACGCCGATATTACAATGATGCCAAAACCAGGAAAGCAGCCCTCTCTAAACCAACTGAGACCCATCTCGCTCACATCATGCATAGGAAAGTTATTTGAAAACGTCGTCCTGGCAAGACTTCAGCCGTACCTAGAAGAGCAAGCCTTATTGCCGCACACAATGTTCGGTTTTCGACCGGGGCTATCCACTCAAGACGTACTACTGCAAATTAAGGAAGAGCTAATCGACCATATCAGCACTCAACAAAGCAAAGCCATCCTTGCGTTAGACCTGAAAGGCGCGTTTGATAACGTAGCTCATGACCTCATACTCACCAATCTAGCGGCAACAAAGTGTGGCCGACGACTATACAATTACGTCCGGGCGTTTCTTAAAGATCGCACTGCGACTATAGGCATCGGAAATATACGTTCGGACTCTTTCCCTCTTGCGGGAAAAGGCACGCCACAAGGGTCAGTGCTTTCCCCCGTGCTATTTAACATAGCTATGAGCAGACTACCTGCACTACTAGATGCCATACCGGGAATTAGGCATGCGCTTTATGCTGATGATATCACCATCTGGGCCACCAGTGGCTCAGACGGTGAAATACAGGACGCACTACAAGCAGCAGCCGATGTCACCCAGAAATATGCCCGGGCAGGGGGACTTACGTGCGCAGCTCAAAAGTCAGAACTGCTTATAGTAAAAAAACTCCAAAGGAAACATCACCTACCACCTGACATCACGGTGACTATCGAGGGTGAACCTGTAAATAAGGTGAACAAATTGCGCTTACTAGGACTCCATGTTCAAGCCAATGCGAAAGCGACATATACCCTGACGCTACTGAAGAAACAGATTAATCAAGTAGTGCACATGATCCGGCGGGTCACGAACCGCCGCCACGGCCTAAAGGAATCCGACGTCATGTGCATCATACACGCTTTAATCGTAAGCCGCATTACCTATCACGCACCTTACCACCGACTCACCCAAAACCAAACAAACCAGCTAGACACACTCATACGAACAGCAGTGAAAACGGCGACAGGCCTTCCTATCTACACCTCAACAGCCAGACTATTACAGCTTGGTCTACATAACACCACGGCCGAATTAATCGAAGCCCAGAAAGTCGGGCAGATCGAACGACTTAAACGTACATCGACAGGAAGGCACGTACTCAGACAATTACGTTACCCAACATCAGAGTTTTCCCCACGAGAGCCCCTCTCAATCGCCCCAAACATCAAAGAAAACATTACAGTGGCCCCCATACCTCGGAATATGCACCCCGAACACCATAAAGGCAGGCGCACTGCGCGTGCAATGGCACTGCACCGAGCATACTGCAACGACCTCGACACCTTCTATACAGACGCCGCGTGCTACCCTGACATTACAGCCAAAGTGGTAGCGGTGGCCGACTGGAGGGGCGAAGCACTATTATCAGCCACAATACGCACTGACAACTGCACGGAAGCCGAAGAATGTGCCATAGCCCTCGCCATCAGCGCTCAACCCCCAGATAAGATCATACATATTCTTACAGATTCGCAGCAAGCATGTCGAAACTACGCACAAGGACGGATTTCACCGATCGCTCATAAAATTCTACACAAGAAGCAAAACATTCCACTAGTTCACCTAGTCTGGACACCTGGGCATGCGTCTCTCCCTGGCAATGAGCGCGTTCATGCGGCAGCCCGAGGCCTAACCCTCCAGGCACCGGTGGAAGACCAGTCCAACCCAGACAAGGTGGAAACGATACCGCTTACATACACGCATATACTACAACACCACAGACTATCCCGTAGAATATTCCCCCCACCACACGTGAAGCTAAACCGTGCAGATGCAGCCGCTTGGCGTCAGCTCCAAACTAATACGTTCCCCAGCCTTGCTCTCCGCCACACTTTTTACCCTAGCCAGTACCCCGACAAATGTCCTTTCTGTGGTGGTCACCCAAACCTCTACCATTCTACGTGGGAATGCTCCAAACCACCCGGCTTACCTAGAATACCCAACCCCTCCCCATCCCAGTGGGAAGCCGCTCTTTCCAGCACAGCCTTCGACGACCAGCGATGCCTGATCGACCGGGCCAGCCGGATAGCAGCAGCAAATGGGGCCCTGGACTGAGGGCTCCACCCTCTGGGACTTCGTTCTTAAAACATAAAATAAAGTTTTCTACTACTACTACTACTACTACTACAAGACGAAGAAGCTACCATAGGCCTGTCGTTGAGGGTGTAAGTGGGAGTCTTAATTTAATAAGGAATAAGGAAGCTTGTGTATGCCTCTTTGGAAAGTCAAAACAAAGATAGGCTTATTGATTAGCTGATGTAAGATGCAAACTTCAGTGAACAATTTATTCAAATCTGTGTTGCTCTCACAAAAAGAGTTGACCTATTTGAAAAATGTATATATATATATATATATATATATATATATATATATATTAGTAGTTTTTTCTTTATGCTTGTTTCACTTATTAATCAGAAATTAATTTTATTCAGTAGCTTACATTTTTATGCAATAACGTTCTTTTTCTTTTTTGCCCCATTTTATTTTCCTTTATTCTCCTTATTCTTAGCCTCGCTCTTCGTTCTCAGTCCTGATGATGATGATGATGTCCTCAGCACATGGCTCGTACCCACTTCGGGGGATTGGCCAAGAATTGAGCACCTGAACTTCTAGATATAGATTCTGAAACTACAGTTAATGTGCAATTTAGTAATCAGAATAGACAGATTAATTTTCCTGAACTGCATAATTTATAATAATAATGCCATGAATTAAAACTGAAATATCTTCGAGAGAATTGTAAAGGTAGGGATTTAAAATTTTATTCGTTTTGTTGATTGAATGAAACCACAGATGGCATCAAATACGTCCCTGTGGCTAAAGCCAAATACTGAGGCACCGAAAGTGAGTACTGTTTCTGATGTTAAATTTACCCCTAATTTAGCAAGCGGTATTTCAAGAAGTACTTTTCTTTGTAATTTATACCGACGACATATTAAGAAATAGTGTTCTACGGTTTCTATTTCTAGGCAGAATTGACACAGTGGCGATATCGCCAGACCAGCCCTGTGTAAATATAGGTTTAATGGTGGGACACTACGGCAACGTAATTTTGTAAGGATGACTTCCGATTGTCTTGATGGGCACCAATGAATTTTCCACGGAAATTTTAGGTGCTGAAATTCAGTCCGTCATGTTATTGTTTCCATGATATCTCTACGAATTGTATATTTCCGATATCTGATCGCTGTTATTTGTGCCACCACTGGAAGGACCGATAGTATCGGTCCATTCAGGGATGCTCGCGCTATAATGAATCGGCCATTTCATTGAAATGTAATCCGCAGTGTCCTGGTACCCATAATTATTTTATAAGATTCAGCTGGAGGGGAAGTAATGTTAGAAACGTCTTTAGAGCCGGTGAATTTGTTGAAGCTGTAAGCGCAGTACAGCCAGAAAGGGAATCTGTTATAATAACCGCGCTGGATTCATTTAAAGGGAGTTTCCGCAAAGCTAGAATCATTGCTAGGAGCTCAGCTTCAAATACGGGAGTCAAATCTGGCAGTCTCAAGGAGAATGACCAGCCAAGCGAAAGCGAGAAAATGCCTACGCTCGCCTTTTCGTCGTTCACGGAAGCGTCAGTGGCTATTATGTTAATTGTGTGTACGTGTGCAAGGTAATCTTGCAACATATTATTTAATAACCAGACTGAGTGAAACTTAGGGTTCTGTGGAAAAATTTCATCGAATTCAATCTGTAAATTCTGATTTAAATCATATGATGGAATAACGTCTCGAATTTTTACATTTAAACTGTCTAATTGCTTTTGTACAAAAATAATCTGTGGGGTGTGAAAACGTGGCCAATGAGCAAGAAAGAAGGAGTTTGGATCGTTTATAAATACATATTCAGCTCGTCTAACTGGAGAACTGTAAAATTTGAGAACTGTTTGTATTGTTAAGATGCGGAATCTGCAGGGCAATGTTGGTAGGCGCGCTTCCTGATAAAGAACATTGTTTGCTACAAACCTAGGGAGTCCCAGGCACAGGCGTAGGGCTTCACGCTCCAATAGAACCAGAGGCTTAGTTTTATAAGCAGGGCTTCCCGAGAACAATACACAGCCGAATTCCAATATTGGACGCAAGTACATTTTGTATATCATTATGAGGGCTTGCCTACGTAGCCCATATTTTCGGTTGCTCAGTCTGCGTAGTAAACCTAAAGCACGCTGAGCCTTAGATGCCACGTTTTCTATATGTGGACTCCAGTTGAGTTTTCCGTCATAAATGATACCTAAATATTTTAGAGACTCAACCTGCGGAATGTTTTCTTGATTGTAAAATATATAGATTGAAACCGGATCCATAAGTGGGAACACCAATATTGCGCTTTTACTTACGTTTAATGACATGCAAATTTATTGAAGCCATATCTCAAGCATGCTCAAGTATCTCAGCAATTTTTGGTATAAAGAGTATATGTCGTTGTCGGCCGCGAAGAATGCAATATCGTCTGCATAAACGTAAACTTGCATGTCCTGACTGGCTGGAATAGAGCTCATTAATATGTTAAATAATATTGGAGATAGGACTGCTCCTTGGGGGACACCACGAGTCTGTTTGAATTTAGACGAAGAAAAGCCATACTTAAAGCAATAAAATTCTCTTGATCTCAAAAATTCTGCCAACCACGCAATAATATATTTTGGGACATTATGATTCCGTAGTACATTCAGTAAAACTGTATGTTCCACGGAGTCATATGCTTTAGCTATGTCTAATGTCACTAAAGCGGCATATTGTCTTCTTTTTCTAGCGAGTTGTATGCGGCTCTCTAAATCAGCATGGGCACACCATATAGAGCAGTCAGATCTGAAGCCTATTTGATTTGGATTTAATATTAAATTATCCGACATCCAGACAGTAATACTGTAATGTAGAACCCTCTCTATGAGTTTGACCATATTAGAAGTAAGAGAGATAGGTCTGATATTTTCTATGGTGTAACCTAATCCTTGCTTTTTAGGTATCGGGATTACTTTGGCTAGTTTCCAATCGTATGGTATCCAGGCGTTTTTTAGAGAATAGTTTATAATGCTTAGGAGGTCACAAGGAGATAGTTCGAACAAAATTTTTATCATATGCACTGTAATTCCGTCAGGACCTGGAGCTGACACGGGTAAGTTCCGAATTACTTGAGCTAATTCAGGCAAAGTAACTTCATTAAAGTCTGACGTTAGGGCTAGTTTTTGCAAGTTATGTGACATAGACATGAATCTACGCTCAAGGCCTTTCGCAATCTGTTCTAGGGATTTTGTCATTTCATCAGATGATAGAGTTACATAATCAATATTTATTGGTGGTGGCAGAATTTTGTGATTTCGCATATATCTAAACAGAGCTTTTTTGTTTTTGGGATTTGAAAGGAAATCAAAGTGTTTCCTATCATAATCTTCTTTAGCTTGAGCGACTGTGCGTTTAAATATAGCGGCGTAAAATTTGTAATCAGCCCAATTTTGGGGGACTGGTTGTAAAGTAGTTGCTTCCAAGCTGCTTTTCGTCGTCTGTAGTCTCGTGTACAATCTGGATTCCACCAAGGACTATGAGAGGCTCCCTTGGCAGACTCAATAATAAATTCAGCTTCTTTGTATGATCGTTTGATTACAGCAGAAATTTTCATAGGTTTGGTTTCTTCGCGCTCTTCAGAATGGTGGGCCAAATGTGCTTTTAAATCATTTTAAAATTTATTGTAGTTTACGAATACTCGGATCTGAGAGCACGATGGTGTTAACGGGCAAGCAACTTCGAATGTTATTGGACAGTGATCACTGTTTGTTGCACAGTCCAAGGCTACCCAAGATGAACTAGTGAGAGATGAACTTATGAAACTTAAATCTAAGGCTGAGCGCGACCGATTGCAAACAAATGTAGGAGTTCTAGTGTTGAGACAAGTCATATGATTATCTGTTGACCAATTCCACAAGCGTTTGCCACATTGATCTGTTCGAAAACCCCAACACGTGTGATGGGAGTTGAAGTCTCCCACAAGGATTTTGTCCTTGCACCATGATGTCAACGCGGAATCCAAAGATCGAGTGTCCTGCACACCCGCAGGAAAGTACACATTTACTAAAGAGAATGGTAGGAAGCCCGGTAAGGTTACATCTAAGGCAAAAATTTCACTTTCAGGGGACATATGTTTATATGAAGTCTGCACCTTGAGACTAACTCTATTACTAATGAAGAATGCTAAGCCTCCGCCTTTCGATGGACGGTCCAATCGAAAAGATCGGAAGTTATTTATATGAAAAGATTGATGTGTTGAAAGCCATGTTTCTTGCAGTGCAATAATATCCGGGGAGAATGTCGATGCCAAATACAATAAATCTGTTAGGGAAGAGTGAATGGATCGGTAATTCCAATGAAGAATTTTGAGGAATCCTATGGTTGCGAAAGGATTGACTCAGTAACTGCCTTGCTTAAAATGCTGTCTTTTAAGAAATCGTTCTTTGTAAGGTTGTCTTTTAGGTATTTTTTTGGTCTTAGAGTGAATTAGTGTAGTGGCTGTTTTCGACAAAGGGGATCTAGAACGTTTTAGCGATCGGGGATCCATGTCCATTTCCTCTGAGCTTTGTGCCTCCTCATTGATGCTTTCACTGTGATTTTTGTTTGCATCAACAGATGGACCAGCAATTTGATCATCTTGGGACGTGGGTTTGGGAGCTACCTCTTCATTTGATGGTCGTGGACGCTCAGTCGTTTGCGAAGTTGTACTGATAGGTGCTGTTGTGCCAAATATCTGAGCCATCTGGTTAGTTAAGATTTATGACAAGGACTCGCAAAGGTTTCCAGCTAGGCGCTCCATGGCCTTCTCCATTGCCCTTTCGACAGCATCGGCAATTGAAATTGAAAGGAGACGCTTCCGTGGACATTGTATGGCGGGCTGTGACAGCTGCGTATCCCTGTGTTCTAGCTTGCATTTCGGCTATGGCTTCTTGACGAGAACAACGTCTTCGCTCAACGATTTCTAGAATCTGTAGTTCTCGTGCCCTTGCCGAGCAATTCAAATTATCAGCAGAGTGGCCTTCATTGCAGAGGCAGCACTTCTCTTCTTTGCTGGTGCATTCGCTGGAATTGTGTTCCTCACCACAAACTCGGCATCTAGGAGCAGACCTACATCCTTTCATTGTGTGTCCGTAGCGCCAGCACTTTACACATTGGAGAGGACGAGGGGATAAAGGTTCAACTCGATAGATTAGGGGCCATGCCTTGATTTCTGATGGTCTATCTGTCCCTGCAAATGTTACAATGACCGATTCAGTAGGAATTTTGTTTTTGTCTACCACACGTCCACACCGATAAATTGAAATAGCACCTGCTGGTGAAAACAACTCTAATATTTCTGTTGGTGTCATGTTGACATCAACGCCACGCACATGCCCTTTCACACACGCCAAGTGAGGTGGGATGAATGCCCTTACCGGATTTGAAGCAAACGTGGAACACTTAAGAAGGTCTTGTACACAGGGCTGGTCTGGAGAAAAGCATAGAATACCTCCTCTGCCGAACTGGCGGACCTCTGTGATATTCAGGAAATGGGCTGTCGCCGATCGCAGTTCCGCCTGAATCGCTTTCGGGTTCTTCATCCGTATGATGCCATGATTGGTTGGAACGATAGCCACGGGAACTGATCTGACGCCGTTGCGCAGAAACAAATCCACGGGTAAATCCTGCGAGGGAATAGAGGCGGACCAGAGGAAAGCCCCTGGCCCTGGTGACGAAAATGGCATCTGTCTGGTCTGATTAGTAAAAAAGCACTAATTAAACAACAAATAATTTACTAAAACAGTTAACAAACAAAAAAGAGTAAGCAAATACTCAATCCTTGGCCGCAACCCCCAGAGCTGAACACGCAGCAGAGAACACGCGGCAGAAGGGCCAGGTCGGTAACTTCAGTCCTAGGTCGGTAACTTCAACTCTTTCAGCAATCCGTCAAGGTTGGGAATGGCGCGGCGGGCCACGAACATTCCTGTTTTTTTATTTTTCATTATTTTCTATTCTATTCCAACGGAGAGCGCCTTGTGTAGTCGTCTTGGTCGTCTGAACAAACCTTTTCTCTTCACTACCCCCCTCCCATCCCCGTCTATCTGTTGTGGCGTTGCCTCTGTTCTCCACCTTCCCCCTTCTCTTCAGTGTAGATCAATTTGGCGTCGTGCAAAATAAGCATTTCATTGTAAGGTAGCGTTGGGACTGTCTCACATTCTAGTCCCTTCTATTTGCTGTTTCTTTTTCTTTAGGAATATGCACCAATAGCCCAGCAGAAACCTCTTCTTCAACATGGCGCCACTTCTTTTTTCCCCGGTTCTTTCTGCGGGGAGGAATTTGCGCCTACTGTACCAGTTCGTCTGAAAAAAATCTGGCATAAAAAAAAAAGAACACGCACGACAGAGCTTTCCGGGAAAGGCACCTAAGATTATAATGAAGCTGGCCGCAGGAGACACTACTACACGTTTCGATATGCTCTTTATGCAGAAAAATAATATAAGGAGCAGTCATCCAAAATGACTTTTATTGTACTAGCAATAAAATTTACAGCCGCTGCAGAAGTTCAGCTAGCAACGGCATTACTGGCAAGTGGTACACATGATTGCACCGTAAAGTTATGCAGTATGTTGAAATTACCAACCCGCAACACTATTTTAACGTCGCACATTATAAACGCACATGCTTTTTAATTACATACCCCCTTGAATTTGTTATTGCGCCTATCGAGGATGCACACGCCAAGCGCGCATTTCTGCGTTATAATGGAGTGCCCTTGTTCTACCTGTAAACAATCTCCGATCGAATGATTCAACACAATAAATACAATTACGCGAAAGTTAACAGCCTTTGTAATAAAACGAAAAAAAATTGCAGAACATGCATAATAATTTAGTAAGAAACAAAAAAAATTACCAGAGTGATCTCGTTGCAGTTGGCGTGAGCGGTGAAAAATTCAAATAAATATTGCGTGCTGTATAACATATAACCGAGATTGGCCAGTGAATTCTGCGCGAAAAGTAATATTGAAATGCCGTTCTGTTTGACAGGCCGATATTTACGGGTCTATCAGAACTGCTAAACAATGTGGTTATGCCTATAGCTTTGAACGGACGTTGTTAAACAATGTTTAAGCGACGTACAGTCAATGACGGCACTCTAACGGCAAAGCAGGCCCGGGATAGCCAGTTACGTCGCCCGGCCTAGCCATTAACGGGCATTCACCGGCAAGGCAGGGCCAGCGCTGGATGTCTGTTACAGTGGCTTTGCCAGCACTGGCATTACGGAGACAACGGCGGCCCTTCGCGGCCCAGCCAATGCCGGCTGAACACCATCACCGGCCCTAGTTGGCCCCATGTAATGTGGTGCCTGTGAAGGTACTCGGAATATGGTTCGAGCCCGGGGTCGTTTCTCCGGAAAGTTGGGAAGAGCACTTGGAAAAAGCTACACAAGCAGTCGAAGAACCAAGTGACCCCTAATTAAGTCGACTAGGTAAGGCAGAAGTAGTCAGAACCAAGCTTTGTGCCCCGGCCTTTTACTTGCCAAGAGTCGCAAGAATGCCCCGTCTAGTCGCCAATAAGTTCAACTCCCGCATAGGTTCACACCTGTGGAACAAAAAAGTCGGCACCTGTAAACCAATCAAGGCTCGCGCCCGGGCTATTTTAAAAACAGTCGCAGATAGCCCAAGCTTGGCAGCATTCGTAGATGCGGCCCAATATGGACAGACCAGCAACTTTGTTTCGGCAGTAGTTGATACGAACGGTACACTCATCAACGCGGCTTCTGTCCGTCATATCTCCATCGATGTAGCAGAACAAACAGATAGCCATAGCTTTGGCAATGAGGGACCCTGTGCGTCCCAATATATACACAGACTCTCGTGCGGCCATACGGGCCTTTGCATCGGGTTCCATCTCCCAAGAGGCTGCGGCCATCCTCAGAAATAGGGTGGTTACTGGTTCTCATTCCATTACGTGGTTTCCAGCCCACATGGGTCCGAATATTTTTATAAATCTTCCAAACCCCAATGAGCTTGCTCATAACCGTGCGCGAGATCTTACCCGCCACGGCGGTATGGAAGCTTTTGGGGGGCCGGACGAAATTAAGCACAGCGACCCATTACATACATTCCACGAAATAGTTTCTCACTACCAGTTAGAGCGGAGGAGTTTTCCACTACCTCATCCTAAGCTTAGCCGGTCTCAATCGTCGACTTTTAGAATGCTCCAAACGGGGTCATTTCCTTCGAGGGGCTTTCTAAGTCGCATCGCCTCAAATATAGAACCACACTGTCCAGATTGTGGTGTGCATTTCTGTACATTGGCTCACATGCTCTGGCAATGCCATGCGTTACGTAACGCACCGTTAAACAAAGAAGCGGACTGGGACAATGCCCTTAAAAGCAGCGTGCTCTCAGTCCAACTCCAGGCTTTCCAGAGGGCCTGCGAAAGGGCGGAGGACCACGGTCTTCCTGCCCCTACGTGGACGCGGCCAGCGACTACTACGGACTTCCCACGGGGGGTCCACACGTAGTTCCTCAGGACCAAATAAAGTTCATGTCTGTCTGTCTTAGTCAATCAATTACAAGACTACCAACGACACGAGGTGGTCTAGGAGTACCAAACGTGGCAATAAGAGCAAATTTTTTAGCAGCCAACAACAGTAGCCACACTTGGTGACCACAAATGACGATGTGGGAAGACCCTTTAGTAAGATATTGGCTCAGTACACTGGACCGAAAGGTAACAGCAGGAAAGTGGCAAGGTCCACGAGTTGAAGCACCGCTACAATTTTATAAAGATGCAATTAGCACAAATAGAGCCGTTGAGGAGCTATATCTAGACACTGCAATAACAGAAAGCCGCCAGAAGTGAGTGCAAAAATAGCGCTTAAAGAACTCGGCCGTGACAAAACAAGGAAAAGCGCGCCAGAAAATGGAGTTTATGAAGTGGAAACGGAGATGGGACGTTTTCCCAACAAAGATACACGTAGCACGTTTTGGCGTTACACGAACGGAGCGATGCCCCAACTGCCAAACTCCTGAAACACATAAACATGCGTTCAAAGAGTGCACCCCGGCCAAAGCGGTTTGGAGATTGGCCACTGCCAACTTCAAGTCGAAACTATTAAAACCAGAAAAGAGGAAATCATTTTTCGATAAGTTACGAACGATTATGATTACGTTTAGTCTTTGGAAGAGGAGAGGGTTGGCGGAAGGCAAAAGAAAACCACAGAAAGCTGTTTATCCGGTATTAAAAAGCACGAGAATCTGAATGAGTGAAATACTAAACAAGGAGCTTGCAATAAATGGATTACCGCTTCTTGATGAAGTGGCATACACGATTTGGATAGTAATAAAAGATACGCTGGAATTTCCTATCATTCTTTATTAACTCGCCAGATCTCTCCCTACTTCCGCCAACCTCCCCCTCGTAGGGAAATCGATTGAATCCATGTGAACCCACAATCAGTGCTCTATCATTGCCCACGAGCAAGACAAATTGTGGAAAATGGTTTGTACATGTAGTGTTTGTATAAGCAAATAAAACAAAACTGATGTAGAAAAGCGGGGATGGTGTTAATTCCTGCCGCCCTAGCAAAAGTGTAATCTAGTGACATGTATGCAAATTGGAAACGTATGTAAAAGCACGCAAAATAAAGTGTTAAGAAATAAATAGTCTCTGATATTGTACATTCCGCAAAATGTAAACAAACATTGTAAATATATTTCATGCAAACCCCAAAAGTGAAATTTGTACAACAGTGTAAGTGTAATCCAATGTGTACATGGTTAATATGTGTATAAGTGACAACAGGTCAATAAACTTCTCCTTATGTAGTGTCTGTTCTTATCAGGTTAATATCTGATACGGGTCCTATTTGGACCCAAGATAAACTTATTTTTGGAATGGGGCGGAGTGCTCGAAGCTTGCTTCACCTTCGCCACAGGTTGGCCCAGTATTGCACTTGCCTCTGGGATCGGCCCACTCACCCTCTACGGGGGTGAGAAAACCATAATAAAAAAAAACATACTTTTAGCCCCTCACATAGGGTATCTGCACTATAATTGAATTGCGACATCTGAACGCGTCCGCGTCAATGCAGACTGTAATTCCGCTAAATTTAAGTGTTCAAAGATGCGTCGCCTGTTATAGCCTGTTTCGTGAATAAAGTATAACTGGTTACGCGTAATTGGTTACAAAAAAGTGATTGAATTACAGCGAGCGTTACCGAGTAAACAAAGTTATCTATCAATTACAACACTACCAAAAATATAATTGAATAGAAGTAATTAATTGCGTGTAATTCGATACGTTCAAGTCTTGCGCAGGCAGATTGATAGAAGGGGAATGGGCACGAAGTTTGAGGGTATTTGCTGGGACATTTGGTGTCCGCACGGCTTCACTGCGCAAACGCAGCTTGTGAAACGAAAGCCTCTAGCTCACTCATTCGTTCCTTCTATCGGCACATTTTAGGCCATCATGAAGTACGGAAAACGGAAGAGCACGGCCACTATATTACAGCGAAGCTCTTAAGGGCTCAGTCTACGATGGCCGTGCCCGCGTGTAGAAAAAAATTTGTAGAGAGCTATACGGAGTAATGATAGTAGCTTTATCAGGTGTATAACCTTGGACATGCAGCAGCACCGGCAACACGCAGAACTGTTGTCGACGCCGTCGGCGTTTTGCCCTCGTTCGCATAAAATGCGTACGGCGTTGGTGACTGTTGCCGGAGCCTCTGATATAAATAGGCACTTGATGCCGCAGCTAAACGTCGCCTCCCTTCCCTCCCCGCCACGGCCTTTCGCGCGTCGGAAGAAGGCGCGTTTGTTCTACATATATGGTGATTGTAAAGGAGGAAAGAGACGCCTACTTCTGCAGCCCTTAAGGGAGCACGGCGCAGAACGCGCGTTTTTTCTTCGCCGTGCGTTCACTCCCCGTGAAAGCGCGCGTCCCTCGCGCCCTTTCACTCGCACATACAGCGTTCGGCGCGCGGCGACGATTTCATCTGCACTGACGTCATACGGAACCTCACGGCGACGGCGACGGCGACGCCGACGGCAGAAATCTGCTTTGGAGTGTCCATATAATTGCTATCGCAATAAAAAAATGGCAGTGGATTAACTCGGTTATGCCTGGGTGTGCGTAGCGAGAGGTGCGGTTAATCTTATTGCTTAGCTTGGTTCTCTCTACGGTTACATCTTTATCGTTTAGCTTCGTACGTCTGAGTGTTTAGGATTGGTTGTTACCTCTCGTTAAGTTATGGTTACATTAAAGACATTTTTAAAGTGTATAAAGCATTTATTTTGAAAGTCTTCATATTGTTGTTTCTCAATTGCCACAAAGACGGCCGGATGGTCGGTGAGGCGGAAGGATAAGGGGTTGTCGACCAGTGACTCGAAGACGTTTCGGGTGTTATCCTCATTTGAATCCACTCGCCTGGCCGCTTCGTACTTACGACGCTTTTCGAGGGGTGTGGCTCGTTCTTCCGTCTCCTCGGCTCGCTGCCTCCTCTTGGTTTCGTTCCGACGACGAAGCCTGGCTTCTTTCAATCTCTCCGACTCACTTTCCATATCTGCCGACGAATACCACCGAGCCGCCCCTTCTATATATACGATGCAACGACGGCTCCTCCTCTGTTGTAACGCGGTTTCACCGGCTCCTCCTCTGTCGTCTTGCCAGATGGCGCGGCGAGCGGCGCTGCCAGCTGCGGCGGTTGCTAGGCAACGGCTCAGCTCGCGCTGCGGCCACCGGCCACAACGAAACGGCGAGAATACGACCAATGTAGCTCTCGCTACAAAAATGGCACTGGGGTGGAGATGGAAGACGAGCGAAGCCGTACTATGGTGGGAATTATGTATTTGAAATTATGATTATTAAGGTGTGATGGCGTAATTGGTAATTTGAACTATTAAAGAATGCGAAATATATGTGATCCGGTGGTTTTCATTGATGTAGTGACCACAAGGACCATGACCTTATGGTCGCTACGGTACACCGCCATAGGATGTACGTCAAAGGTTGGAACGTTCTTCATAAACACGTCACCAACGCCGCGCGCGTTCGGTGCCAACGCGGGAAAAACGCCGCCGCCGTCGACAACAGTTCTGCGCGTTGCTGGTGCTGCTACATGTCCAAGTTTATACAGCTCCTCAGACTTTTGAGAATGACAGCCCATAAACAAATTTCATGAAACAAACACCGGTAGTGCATGCCTTTTATGTTGAATCTTCTCAGACTGAAATATTAAAAGTGCGAAACAAAACGCCCAGTCGGAAGATACGCATTTGGTGCCGCAGCTAAACGTTGTCTCCACTCCCTCCCTCCCTCCCGTCCCCCCCCCCCCCGTCCCCCCCACGGCCTGTTGCGCGACGGAAGAAGTCGCGTTTGCTCTCCGCCGTGCGCTCGCTCCCCGTGCTGTATGTGCGCTTTCACTCGCACATACAGCATACGGCCAATGAGACACGCGGACACAACCATCGGAGACTGAGCCCTTAACAGCTTCGCTGATAGTCCCTGTAGCCACTAAATAAATGAAAACCACCGGATCATATATATTTCTCATTCTTTAATAGTTCAAATAACGAATTACACCATCACATCTTAATAGTCATAATTGGAAATACATAATTCCCACCATAGTACAGCTGCGCTGGTCTTCCGTCTCCACTCCAGTGGAAGAGCTGACAGCTTTTAAAAAAATCCCGATGTCCTTCAACCGGCTGCGCGATCCGCCCTGCCACACTACAAAAGCCCTACACATGTTCACTTAGCTAAGCATGATAATCCCGAGCTTTGGATTGTGATCTACTGTTCGAATAACTAAGTTGTCCGTTACTTGTGCCATTCCGTGAGCGCGTTCCATACTTGGACGAAGCAGGGTCCCTCTTCGAGCTCGTAGGAACAAAGGCGGCGCCAAGACGTTTCTTCGCGCCGCCTTTGCTTTCCTGTTGCTGCAAAGGTCCCAGTGCAGTGGCATGCATCCTTGTCAAGCTGTTCATCTTAGAACTTTTTCTGCTGGCCTCCTACACACTGTCTTGTACACCTTGACATGATGCTTCTACAACCTTATTATTAGTTGGGCTACAAGGGAACGAGAATAATGCAATAACTACTTCATCTACAATTTCGATACACTCAAAGCCAGCCCACACTCATTGCCGCTCGACTGGCCGCTCGAGGCAATTTGCGTGTATTCGCGCGTTTCGTTTACGCTCGGAAAAAATACTTTTATGTAGATGGTATTGAGCAACAGAAAGCTGCATCGGGAGTCTTTCATGTTGCTCTACAATCTTCTCATTGCCACTTTTCACCTAACTATAATATTTGAGAAGTTGATTAATAGACCTAATTATAGTAATTAGGCGGAATGCAAGAAATCTGAGTATCTCCAAGCGACGGCAAACATTACCTTGGTTCTCTCCAGCTACGTGGCATTTGCATATTTTAACCCCACAAAAGCCCAATGTATAATTTTTGATACGCTGATTTTGGCACCTAAAACTCTGATTTAAGAACTGGAAACCCTATGCAGGGTCCATACAAGTGCTTTTGATATACCAGAGGGAGTTCTCAGTTGTGGATAGTTCAGCAAATCAATTACTAAGTAATTAATTACCGTACTAATTAATGTGTTGACAATTATTGTTTCATTGTGTTCTTTGTACCAATGTACCCCCTACAGCCGTAAATAAATGTGAATAAGCTGTTCTAATTTTCTTTGATGTGGAATGGCATTCGGGCTTTGTGGGGTTGAAATCTTGGTGCATGATAGTTACGACCCCCTGTATATATGCGTGCGTGTGCCCTGAACGAAAATCACCGCCCATTGTACTCCGCGAAGATGGTCGAGCAGCGAAGCTGTGAACGGCGTTACTTGCGGGGGATGGGACGCGTCGACGTCCACGGGCGACGGCGTTCCTAGCGCGTTTCTCACGCTTTTCTACGACATTGCCAGACGAAGAGTCCTTGACCAAAGCTCCGTATATACAACCAACGCTAACGCGAACTCCTCCCACACCCGACTCCTCCGTTGCCCTACTTTTTTCGTACACCGCCATTGGTTGGTGCGCCTCCCGCTCTCCCCCTCCAATGCGAGTATTGGACGGCGCGACTTACGTCCACTTCCCTCCCCGTTCACCTTTTCATCTGCACCATCTCACAGCATTCTCACAGGGTTGAGCTCTTCTTTTCCTCTCCTCTCCCGCTAGGTCACGTGGGTTTTAGCGAACGGACGTCGGCACAGGGTCCCCAGAAACAGCTTCGCTGTAAAAAGTTCTACATACGCTCAGAAGCGCAATAATAACGTGGGCAGCCCACTGTGTGGTGTAATGGGCGCCAAAACAGAAGACGCAAGGGACACCGCGACAAATTTGTCTAACAACGAGCCCAAATTTCCTTTCGTGCCCGCATAGGCATCTCTGCTCTTTCTTCAGTGTATTATCTGAGAATTGTCCAACACAAACTATACGTGCAGAACAGCGAAATGCTACGGGTCGCGTCAGCCAACCGTAAAGGAGAACCGGAAGAATCAAGGTTCCCCCGATTGTCCGCCTCTAATCGCCCTTCGCGCGATGCCGACTGAAACGAAGATTGACGGAACGATTATTGTAGTATGTCACAAAATGGGTGGCCTCTCCTCCCTTTTTTTGGAACACGCCGCTTTTTACTGATTGGTTGATACGAGCCTTCGCTGCTCTCTATGTAATGAGATGGATTACGCACATGCGCAGGTTATTCAGATCGTCACAGGCCGCATCGCGTGAAGTCGTTTTGGAAACGGTGGCTATACTGGTATAATTTATAGCGCGAAGTGACAGACCGACACAAGCGAAAAAAAAAAAAAAACGAGAAAGACTATAATTTAGAAGGATCGACTGACTGTTGGGCTTCTTGGTCTTGCATTTTGACTATGGTATAACTTAACTAATTGAATGAAATTCTGCGGTTCTACGCGCCAAAACCACGATCTCATTACGAGGCACGCCGTAGTGGCGGGGGCTCCGGATTAACTTTGACCATCTGGGGCTGTCTAACGTGAGCCCAATGCACCCGATGCGCGAGCAGTTTTCTTGTATTCCGCCCCCATCGAAATGCGGCCACCGCGATCCGAACCTGAGACCTAGAGCTCACCAGCGCAACACTAGAGCCAATGTAGCGCAAAGTGGCACAGACACAAACGAAAAACAGACAGCTGGATCGTGGGAGATCTCTAAGCGCGCACGCGCCGAGTCCCCCTGCGTCACTAATCACTATGTGATGTGGCAAAGCTAATTATTACAGAAGCGTGAGCCCATCGATCGCACGTCTTCAGGGCGTTCTATATATTTTTTCCTCAGTCTCCACACTTTCCATATATATTTGATAATCCCTTTCTGGTTTCTTACTTCTTGACGCACTTGTGCGTACGTACCTTCACATTTTCTACCCTTTCGTCCATGTTTCCTTATAGCTAGGCGTTCCGACTACGCGTAGAAATTTAAGTTTTGTTTACCTTTTTCTTTATGCTTCGGGATAGGTGTAGGTTACTGCTACCGAGTACAATAAAGCCCCGGGTCAAGGGCTTTTGCTGCCCGCTACATGTCCCGGAAATGAGCGTCTGCTCTTTGTGTATACGACAATCGCTTTTCGTAGCATAACGGTATACCTTGGCTCGAGAATCGATAGAAGCGTAGACATCCGTGAAAGGTTTGTGAATCCTGCATCTACATACTGATCGCAACTTTAACATTAAAAAAAATTGCATTCGCCAATAAATGCCAATAAAAAAGAAAACACAAACACAATAACCGGAGGCTTCTTAAGGCTATACTACCCTCCCGAATTTTCCGTGAAGTTTACGGATCCGGAGCCGTTTTAAGATTTGATGAAGGTTTCGTCAAGTTTTACGAAAAACAAATTGTGTTCGCGAGAAACTTTCGCCCGTGGGTCTCTACCATGCTTTTGGAAGTCTTCTGATTGTGAAAGGAAACCAGAGGGGCACCTGCTTCGAGCAAGTTTATTCGGACAAGTTTCTGACGCAGGCAAAATAGGCAAAGACAAAGTCGCTTAAAATGTCATGCTCAATTCCTGCTGTTCAAAGATGGCTGCTGCTCGTGTGCTGCGTCTAAAGGCAAATCGGTGTAATTTATAAAAAAAATTTTCATTTATTTACACTATCTGCCGCGTCATTAAAGCAAATAAAGGGGGATAACAAAATGTACAAAAATGTCGCAGTTTAACCCGAAAGGCGAACCATCAATTGCGATAGCAAATTAGTAGAGAGCTATACGGAGTAAGGATAGTAGTTTTATCAGCTGTATAAACTTGGACATGCAGCAGCACCGGCAACGTGCAGAACTGTTGTCGACGCCGTTGGCGTTTTACCCGCGCTCGAACCGAACGCGCGCGGCGTTGGTGACTGTTGCCGGTGCCTCTGGGGGCGGCTCGGAGGTTTTAAACGAGATGAGAACGGGACACTCGTCGAGCAGCATCGGAAGTCTTTGCCACCTTCTCGCCTCGCAACATTTTTATATAAACAAGTTTATGTTTGTAGATGTGTGCTTACTCGTGCTTAAGCAACTTCACGTGCAACGCATGCACGCACGTGAAGAAATTAGAAGTCAGAAAGTAGTGTTTTCAGCCGTATGGCTCAGAGTGGTGGTGTTCTCAGCCATATGGCACAGAGCGGTGGTGTTCTCAGCCATTTGGCTAAGAAAAAAGTTGTCGCAGTTTCACCTGAAAGGCGAAGCATCAATTGCGATAGCAAACTTGTAGAGAGCTATACGGAGTAATGATATTAGCTTTATCAGCTGTATAAACCTTGGACATGCCGCAGCACCGGCAACACGCAGAACTATTGTCGACGCCAGTCGGCGTTTTGCCCGCGTTCGCTCACAATGCGTGCGGCGTTCGGTGACTGTTGCCGGAGCCTCTGATACAAATAGGAACTTGGTGCCGCAGCTAAACGTCGCCTCCCTTCCCTCCCCCTCCCCCACGGCCTCTCGCGCGTCGGAAGAAGGCGCGTTTGCTCTACATATATGGCGATTGTAAAGGAGAAAAGAGACGCCTACTTCTGCAGCCCTTAAGCGAGAACGGCGCAGAACGCGCGTTTGTTCTCCGCCGTGCGTTCACTCCCCGTGAAAGACGCGCCACTCGCGCCCTTTCACTCGCACATACAGCGTTCGGCGCGCGGCGACGATTTCATCTCCAAATGACGTCATACGGAACCTCACGGCGACGGCGACGGCGACGCCGACGGCAGAAATCTGTTATCAGCCAATGGCACAGAGCGGTGGTGTTCTCAGCCTTATGGCTAAGAAAGTGGTGTTCTCAGCCATTTGGCCAAGAAAAAGTGGTGTTCTCAGCCATTTGGCTAAGAAAGTGGTGTTCTCAGCCATATGGCACAGAGTGGTGGTGTTCTCAGCCATTTGGCTAACAAAGTGGTGTTCTGAGCCAATGGCATAGAGTGGTGGTGTTCTCAGCCATTTGGCTAAGAAAGTGGTGTTCTCAGCCAATGGCACAGAGCGGTGGTGTCCTCAGCCATATGGCTAAGAAAGTGGTGTTCTCTGCCATTGGCACAGAGTGGTGGTGTTCTCAGCCATTTGGCTAAGAAAGTGGTCTTCTCAGCCATATGGCACAGAGTGGTGGTGTTCTCAGCCATTTGGCTAAGAAAGTGGTGTATATGGCTCAGAGTGGTGGTGTTCTCAGCCATTTAGCTTAGAAAGTGGTGTTCTCAGCCAATGACACAGAGCGGTGGTGTTCTCAAAAGTGGTCTTCTCAGCCATATGGCACAGAGTGATGGTGTTCTCAGCCATTTGGCTAAGAAAGTGGTGTTCTCAGCCAATGGCACAGAGTGGTGGTGTTCTGAGCCATTTGGCTAAGAAAGTGGTGTTCTCAGCCAATGGCAGAGAGCGGTGGTGTTCTCAGCCATATGGCTAAGAAAGTGGTGTTCTCAGCCATTGGCACAGAGTGGTGGTGTTCTCAGCCATTTGGCTAAGAACTGGTGTTCTCAAATGGCACAGAGGGTGGTGTTCTCAGCCATATGGCTAAGAAAGTGTGTTCTCAGCCAATGGCAGAGAGTGGTGGTGTTCTCAGCCATTTGGCTAAGAAAGTGGTGTATCTCATGGCACAGAGTGGTGGTGTTCTCAGCCATTTAGGCTAAGAAAGTGGTGTTCTCAGCCATGGCACAGAGCGGTGGTGTTCTCAGCCATATGGCTCAGGAGTGGTGTTCTCAGCCAGCCAATGGCACAGAGTGGTGGTGTTCTCAGCCATTTGGCTAAGAAAGTGGTGTTCTCAGCCAATGGCACAGAGCGGTGGTGTTCTCAGCCATATGGCTAAGAAAGTGGTGTTCTCAGCCATATGGCACAGAGTGGTGGTGTTCTCAGCCATTTGGCTAAGAAAGTGGTCTTCTCAGCCATATGGCTCAGAGTGGTGGTGTTCTCAGCCATTTGGCTAAGAAAGTGGCACAGAGCGGTGGTGTTCTCAGCCTTATGGCTAAGAAAGTGGTGTTCTCAGCCATTTGGCTAAGAAAGTGGTGTTCTCAGCCATATGGCACAGAGTGGTGGTGTTCTCAGCCATTTGGCTAACAAAGTGGTGTTCTCAGCCAATGGCAGAGAGTGGTGGTGTTCTCAGCCAATGGCACAGAGCGGTGGTGTTCTCAGCCATATGACTAAGAAAGTGGTGTTCTCTGCCACTGGCACAGAGTGGTGGTGTTCTCAGCCATTTAGCTAAGAAAGTGGTGTTCTCAGCCAATGACACAGAGCGGTGGTGTTCTCAGCCATATGGCTCAGAAAGTGGTGTTCTCAGCCAATGGCACAGAGTGGTGGTGTTCTCAGCCATTTGGCTAAGAAAGTGGTGTTCTCATCCAATGGCACAGAGCGGTGGTGTTCTCAGCCATTTGGCTAAGAAAGTGGTCTTCTCAGCCATATGACTCAGAGTGGTGGTGTTCTCAGCCATTTGGCTAAGAAAGTGGCACAGAGCGGTGGTGTTCTCAGCCTTATGGCTAAGAAAGTGGTGTTCTCAGCCATTTGGCCAAGAAAAAGTGGTGTCCTCAGCCATTTGGCTAAGAAAGTGGTGTTCTCAGCCATATGGCACAGAGTGGTGGTGTTCTCAGCCATTTGGCTAACAAAGTGGTGTTCTCAGCCATTTGGCTAAGAAAGTGGTGTTCTCAGCCAATGGCACAGAGCGGTGGTGTCCTCAGCCATATGGCTAAGAAAGTGGTGTTCTCTGCCATTGGCACAGAGTGGTGGTGTTCTCAGCCATTTGGCTAAGAAAGTGGTCTTCTCAGCCATATGGCACAGAGTGGTGGTGTTCTCAGCCATTTGGCTAAGAAAGTGGTGTATATGGCTCAGAGTGGTGGTGTTCTCAGCCATTTAGCTTAGAAAGTGGTGTTCTCAGCCAATGACACAGAGCGGTGGTGTTCTCAGCCATATGGCTAAGAAAGTGGTCTTCTCAGCCATTTGGCTAAGAAAGTGGTGTTCTCAGCCAATGGCACAAAGTGGTGGTGTTCTGAGCCATTTGGCTAAGAAAGTGGTGTTCTCAGCCAATGGCAGAGAGCGGTGGTGTTCTCAGCCATATGGCTAAGAAAGTGGTGTTCTCAGCCATTGGCACAGAGTGGTGGTGTTCTCAGCCATTTGGCTAAGAAAAACTGGTGTTCTCAGCCATATGGCTAAGAAAGTGGTGTTCTCAGCCAATGACACAGAGCGGTGGTGTTCTCAGCCATATGGCTAAGAAAGTGGTCTTCTCAGCCATATGGCACAGAGTGGTGGTGTTCTCAGCCATTTGGCTAAGAAAGTGGTGTTCTCAGCCAATGGCACAGAGTGGTGGTGTTCTGAGCCATTTGGCTAAGAAAGTGGTGTTCTCAGCCAATGGCAGAGAGCGGTGGTGTTCTCAGCCATATGGCTAAGAAAGTGGTGTTCTCAGCCATTGGCACAGAGTGGTGGTGTTCTCAGCCATTTGGCTAAGAAAGTGGTCTTCTCAGCCATTTGGCTAAGAAAAACTGGTGTTCTCAGCCATATGGCTAAGAAAGTGGTGTTCTCAGCCAATGGCAGAGAGTGGTGGTGTTCTCAGCCATTTGGCTAAGAAAGTGGTGTTCTCAGCCAATGGCACAGAGCGGTGGTGTTCTCAGCCATTTGGCTAAGAAAGTGGTCTTCTCAGCCATTTGGCTAAGAAAGTGGTGTTCTCAGCAAATGGCACAGAGCGGTGGTGTTCTCAGCCATTTTTCTAAGAAAGTGGTCTTCTCAGCCAATGGCACAGAGTGGTGGTGTTCTCAGCCATTTGGCTAAGAAAGTGGTGTTCTCAGCCAATGGCACAGAGCGGTGATGTTCTCAGCCATTTGGCTAAGAAAGTAGTTTTCTCAGCCATATGGCACAGAGTGGTGATGTTCTCAGGCTATTGGCTAAGAAAGTGGTGTTCTCAGCCAATGGCACAGAGCGGTGGTGTTCTCAGCCATATGGCTAAGAAAGTGGTGTTCTCAGCCAATGGCACAGAGTGGTGGTGTTCTCAGCCATTTGGCTAAGAAAGTGGTGTTTTCAGCCAATGGCACAGAGCGGTGGTGTTCTCAGCCATATGGCTAAGAAAGTGGTGTTCTCAGCCATTTGGCTTAGAAAAACTGGTGTTCTCAGCCATATGGCTAAGAAAGTGGTGTTCTCAGCCAATGGCAGAGAGTGGTGGTGTTCTCAGCCATTTGGCTAAGAAAGTGGTGTTCTCAGCCAATGGCACAGAGCGGTGGTGTTCTCAGCCATATGGCTAAGAAAGTGGTCTTCTCAGCCATATGACTCAGAGTGGTGGTGTTCTCAGCCATTTGGCTAAGAAAGTGGCACAGAGCGGTGGTGTTCTCAGCCTTATGGCTAAGAAAGTGGTGTTCTCAGCCATTTGGCCAAGAAAAAGTGGTGTTCTCAGCCATTTGGCTAAGAAAGTGGTGTTCTCAGCCATATGGCACAGAGTGGTGGTGTTCTCAGCCATTTGGCTAACAAAGTGGTGTTCTGAGCCAATGACATAGAGTGGTGGTGTTCCCAGCCATTTGGCTAAGAAAGTGGTGTTCTCAGCCAATGGCACAGAGCGGTGGTGTCCTCAGCCATATGGCTAAGAAAGTGGTGTTCTCTGCCATTGGCACAGAGTGGTGGTGTTCTCAGCCATTTGGCTAAGAAAGTGGTCTTCTCAGCCATATGGCACAGAGTGGTGGTGTTCTCAGCCATTTGGCTAAGAAAGTGGTGTATATGGCTCAGAGTGGTGGTGTTCTCAGCCATTTAGCTTAGAAAGTGGTGTTCTCAGCCAATGACACAGAGCGGTGGTGTTCTCAGCCATATGGCTAAGAAAGTGGTCTTCTCAGCCATATGGCACAGAGTGATGGTGTTCTCAGCCATTTGGCTAAGAAAGTGGTGTTCTCAGCCAATGGCACAGAGTGGTGGTGTTCTGAGCCATTTGGCTAAGAAAGTGGTGTTCTCAGCCAATGGCAGAGAGCGGTGGTGTTCTGAGCCATTTGGCTAAGAAAGTGGTGTTCTCAGCCATTTGGCTAAGAAAAACTGGTGTTCTCAGCCATATGGCTAAGAAAGTGGTGTTCTCAGCCAATGGCAGAGAGTGGTGGTGTTCTCAGCCATTTGGCTAAGAAAGTGGTCTTCTCAGCCATATAGCACAGAGTGGTGGTGTTCTCAGCCATTTGGCTAAGAAAGTGGTCTATATGGCACAGAGTGGTGGTGTTCTCAGCCATTTAGCTAAGAAAGTGGTGTTCTCAGCCAATGACACAGAGCGGTGGTGTTCTCAGCCATTTGGCTAAGAAAGTGGTGTTCTCTGCCATTGGCACAGAGTGGTGGTGTTCTCAGCCATTTGGCTAAGAAAGTGGTGTTCTCAGCCATTGGCACAGAGTGGTGGTGTTCTCAGCCATTTGGCTAAGAAAGTGGTCTTCTCAGCCATATGGCACAGAGTGGTGGTGTTCTCAGCCATATGGCTCAGGAGGTGGTGTTCTTAGCCAATGGCACAGAGTGGTGGTGTTCTCAGCCATTTGGCTAAGAAAGTGGTGTTCTCAGCCAATGGCACAGAGCGGTGGTGTTCTCAGCCATATGGCTAAGAAAGTGGTGTTCTCGGCCATATGGCACAGAGTGGTGGTGTTCTCAGCCATTTGGCTAAGAAAGTGGTGTTCTCAGCCATTGGCACAGAGTGGTGGTGTTCTCAGCCATTTGGCTAAGAAAGTGGTCTTCTCAGCCATATGGCACAGAGTGGTGGTGTTCTCAGCCATATGGCTCAGGAGGTGGTGTTCTCAGCCAATGGCACAGAGTGGTGGTGTTCTCAGCCATTTGGCTAAGAAAGTGGTGTTCTCAGCCAATGGCACAGAGCGGTGGTGTTCTCAGCCATATGGCTAAGAAAGTGGTGTTCTCAGCCAATGACACAGAGCGGTGGTGTTCTCAGCCATATGGCTCAGGAGGTGGTGTTCTTAGCCAATGGCATAGAGTGGTGGTGTTCTCAGCCATTTGGCTAAGAAAGTGGTGTTCTCAGCCAATGGCACAGAGCGGTGGTGTTCTCAGCCATATGGCTAAGAAAGTGGTGTTCTCGGCCATATGGCACAGAGTGGTGGTGTTCTCAGCCATTTGGCTAAGAAAGTGGTCTTCTCAGCCATATGACTCAGAGTGGTGGTGTTCTCAGCCATTTGGCTTAGAAAGTGGCACAGAGCGGTAGTGTTCTCAGCCTTATGGCTAAGAAAGTGGTGTTCTCAGCCATATGGCACAGAGTGGTGGTGTTCTCAGCCATTTGGCTAACAAAGTGGTGTTCTCAGCCAATGGCAGAGAGTGGTGGTGTTCTCAGCCATTTGGCTAAGAAAGTGGTGTTCTCAGCCAATGGCACAGAGCGGTGGTGTTCTCAGCCATATGACTAAGAAAGTGGTGTTCTCTGCCATTGGCACAGAGTGGTGGTGTTCTCAGCCATTTAGCTAAGAAAGTGGTGTTCTCAGCCAATGACACAGAGCGGTGATGTTCTCAGCCATATGGCTCAGAAAGTGGTGTTCTCAGCCAATGGCACAGAGTGGTGGTGTTCTCAGCCATTTGGCTAAGAAAGTGGTGTTCTCATCCAATGGCACAGAGCGGTGGTGTTCTCAGCCATTTGGCTAAGAAAGTGGTCTTCTCAGCCATATGACTCAGAGTGGTGGTGTTCTCAGCCCTTTGGCTAAGAAAGTGGCACAGAGCAGTGGTGTTCTCAGCCTTATGGCTAAGAAAGTGGTGTTCTCAGCCAATGGCACAGAGCGGTGATGTTCTCAGCCATTTGGCTAAGAAAGTAGTTTTCTCAGCCATATGGCACAGAGTGGTGATGTTCTCAGGCTTTTGGCTAAGAAAGTGGTGTTCTCAGCCAATGGCACAGAGCGGTGGTGTTCTCAGCCATATGGCTAAGAAAGTGTTCTCAGCCAATGGCACAGAGTGGTGGTGTTCTCAGCCATTTGGCTAAGAAAGTGGTGTTTTCAGCCAATGGCACAGAGCGGTGGTGTTCTCAGCCATATGGCTAAGAAAGTGGTGTTCTCAGCCATTTGGCTTAGAAAAACTGGTGTTCTCAGCCATATGGCTAAGAAAGTGGTGTTCTCAGCCAATGGCAGAGAGTGGTGGTGTTCTCAGCCATTTGGCTAAGAAAGTGGTGTTCTCAGCCAATGGCACAGAGCGGTGGTGTTCTCAGCTATATGGCTAAGAAAGTGGTCTTCTCAGCCATATGACTCAGAGTGGTGGTGTTCTCAGCCATTTGGCTAAGAAAGTGGCACAGAGCGGTGGTGTTCTCAGCCTTATGGCTAAGAAAGTGGTGTTCTCAGCCATTTGGCCAAGAAAAAGTGGTGTTCTCAGCCATTTGGCTAAGAAAGTGGTGTTCTCAGCCATATGGCACAGAGTGGTGGTGTTCTCAGCCATTTGGCTAACAAAGTCGTGTTCTTAGCCAATGACATAGAGTGGTGGTGTTCCCAGCCATTTGGCTAAGAAAGTGGTGTTCTCAGCCAATGGCACAGAGCGGTGGTGTCCTCAGCCATATGGCTAAGAAAGTGGTGTTCTCTGCCATTGGCACAGAGTGGTGGTGTTCTCAGCCATTTGGCTAAGAAAGTGGTCTTCTCAGCCATATGGCACAGAGTGGTGGTGTTCTCAGCCATTTGGCTAAGAAAGTGGTGTATATGGCTCAGAGTGGTGGTGTTCTCAGCCATTTAGCTTAGAAAGTGGTGTTCTCAGCCAATGACACAGAGCGGTGGTGTTCTCAGCCATATGGCTAAGAAAGTGGTCTTCTCAGCCATATGGCACAGAGTGATGGTGTTCTCAGCCATTTGGCTAAGAAAGTGGTGTTCTCAGCCAATGGCACAGAGTGGTGGTGTTCTGAGCCATTTGGCTAAGAAAGTGGTGTTCTCAGCCAATGGCAGAGAGCGGTGGTGTTCTCAGCCATATGGCTAAGAAAGTGGTGTTCTCAGCCATTTGGCTAAGAAAAACTGGTGTTCTCAGCCATATGGCTAAGAAAGTGGTGTTCTCAGCCAATGGCAGAGAGTGGTGGTGTTCTCAGCCATTTGGCTAAGAAAGTGGTCTTCTCAGCCATATAGCACAGAGTGGTGGTGTTCTCAGCCATTTGGCTAAGAAAGTGGTCTATATGGCACAGAGTGGTGGTGTTCTCAGCCATTTAGCTAAGAAAGTGGTGTTCTCAGCCAATGACACAGAGCGGTGGTGTTCTCAGCCATTTGGCTAAGAAAGTGGTGTTCTCTGCCATTGGCACAGAGTGGTGGTGTTCTCAGCCATTTGGCTAAGAAAGTGGTGTTCTCAGCCATTGGCACAGAGTGGTGGTGTTCTCAGCCATTTGGCTAAGAAAGTGGTCTTCTCAGCCATATGGCACAGAGTGGTGGTGTTCTCAGCCATTTAGCTAAGAAAGTGGTGTTCTCAGCCAATGACACAGAGCGGTGGTGTTCTCAGCCATATGGCTCAGGAGGTGGTGTTCTCAGCCAATGGCACAGAGTGGTGGTGTTCTCAGCCATTTGGCTAAGAAAGTGGTGTTCTCAGCCAATGGCACAGAGCGGTGGTGTTCTCAGCCATATGGCTAAGAAAGTGGTGTTCTCGGCCATATGGCACAGAGTGGTGGTGTTCTCAGCCATTTGGCTAAGAAAGTGGTCTTCTCAGCCATATGACTCAGAGTGGTGGTGTTCTCAGCCATTTGGCTTAGAAAGTGGCACAGAGCGGTAGTGTTCTCAGCCTTATGGCTAAGAAAGTGGTGTTCTCAGCCATTTGGCTAAGAAAGTGGTGTTCTCAGCCATATGGCACAGAGTGGTGGTGTTCTCAGCCATTTGGCTAACAAAGTGGTGTTCTCAGCCAATGGCAGAGAGTGGTGGTGTTCTCAGCCATTTGGCTAAGAAAGTGGTGTTCTCAGCCAATGGCACAGAGCGGTGGTGTTCTCAGCCATATGACTAAGAAAGTGGTGTTCTCTGCCATTGGCACAGAGTGGTGGTGTTCTCAGCCATTTGGCTAAGTGATGTTCTCAGCCAATGACACAGAGCGGTGGTGTTCTCAGCCATATGGCTCAGAAAGTGGTGTTCTCAGCCAATGGCACAGAGTGGTGGTGTTCTCAGCCATTTGGCTAAGAAAGTGGTGTTCTCATCCAATGGCACAGAGCGGTGGTGTTCTCAGCCATTTGGCTAAGAAAGTGGTCTTCTCAGCCATATGACTCAGAGTGGTGGTGTTCTCAGCCCTTTGGCTAAGAAAGTGGCACAGAGCAGTGGTGTTCTCAGCCTTATGGCTAAGAAAGTGGTGTTCTCAGCCATTTGGCCAAGAAAAAGTGGTGTCCTCAGCCATTTGGCTAAGAAAGTGGTGTTCTCAGCCATATGGCACAGAGTGGTGGTGTTCTCAGCCATTTGGCTAACAAAGTGGTGTTCTCAGCCAATGGCAGAGAGTGGTGGTGTTCTCAGCCATTTGGCTAAGAAAGTGGTCTTCTCAGCCATATAGCACAGAGTGGTGGTGTTCTCAGCCATTTGGCTAAGAAAGTGGTGTATATGGCACAGAGTGCTGGTGTTCTCAGCCATTTAGCTAAGAAAGTGGTGTTCTCAGCCAATGACACAGAGCGGTGGTGTTCTCAGCCATTTGGCTAAGAAAGTGGTGTTCTCTGCCATGGCACAGAGTGGTGGTGTTCTCAGCCATTTGGCTAAGAAAGTGGTGTTCTCAGCCATTGGCACAGAGGGTGGTGTTCTCAGCCATTTGGCTAAGAAAGTGGTCTTCTCAGCCATATGGCACAGAGTGGTGGTGTTCTCAGCCATTTAGCTAAGAAAGTGGTGTTCTCAGCCAATGACACAGAGCGGTGGTGTTCTCAGCCATATGGCTCAGGAGGTGGTGTTCTTAGCCAATGGCACAGAGTGGTGGTGTTCTCAGCCATTTGGCTAAGAAAGTGGTGTTCTCAGCCAATGGCACAGAGCGGTGGTGTTCTCAGCCATATGGCTAAGAAAGTGGTGTTCTCGGCCATATGGCACAGAGTGGTGGTGTTCTCAGCCATTTGGCTAAGAAAGTGGTCTTCTCAGCCATATGACTCAGAGTGGTGGTGTTCTCAGCCATTTGGCTTAGAAAGTGGCACAGAGCGGTAGTGTTCTCAGCCTTATGGCTAAGAAAGTGGTGTTCTCAGCCATTTGGCTAAGAAAGTGGTGTTCTCAGCCATATGGCACAGAGTGGTGGTGTTCTCAGCCATTTGGCTAACAAAGTGGTGTTCTCAGCCAATGGCAGAGAGTGGTGGTGTTCTCAGCCATTTGGCTAAGAAAGTGGTGTTCTCAGCCAATGGCACAGAGCGGTGGTGTTCTCAGCCATATGACTAAGAAAGTGGTGTTCTCTGCCATTGGCACAGAGTGGTGGTGTTCTCAGCCATTTAGCTAAGAAAGTGGTGTTCTCAGCCAATGACACAGAGCGGTGGTGTTCTCAGCCATATGGCTCAGAAAGTGGTGTTCTCAGCCAATGGCACAGAGTGGTGGTGTTCTCAGCCATTTGGCTAAGAAAGTGGTGTTCTCATCCAATGGCACAGAGCGGTGGTGTTCTCAGCCATTTGGCTAAGAAAGTGGTCTTCTCAGCCATATGACTCAGAGTGGTGGTGTTCTCAGCCCTTTGGCTAAGAAAGTGGCACAGAGCAGGTGGTGTTCTCAGCCTTATGGCTAAGAAAGTGGTGTTCTCAGCCATTTGGCCAAGAAAAAGTGGTGTCCTCAGCCATTTGGCTAAGAAAGTGGTGTTCTCAGCCATATGGCACAGAGTGGTGGTGTTCTCAGCCATTTGGCTAACAAAGTGGTGTTCTCAGCCATTTGGCTAAGAAAGTGGTGTTCTCAGCCAATGGCACAGAGCGGTGGTGTCCTCAGCCATATGGCTAAGAAAGTGGTGTTCTCTGCCATTGGCACAGAGTGGTGGTGTTCTCAGCCATTTGGCTAAGAAAGTGGTCTTCTCAGCCATATGGCACAGAGTGGTGGTGTTCTCAGCCATTTGGCTAAGAAAGTGGTGTATATGGCTCAGAGTGGTGGTGTTCTCAGCCATTTAGCTTAGAAAGTGGTGTTCTCAGCCAATGACACAGAGCGGTGGTGTTCTCAGCCATATGGCTAAGAAAGTGGTCTTCTCAGCCATTTGGCTAAGAAAGTGGTGTTCTCAGCCAATGGCACAAAGTGGTGGTGTTCTGAGACATTTGGCTAAGAAAGTGGTGTTCTCAGCCAATGGCAGAGAGCGGTGGTGTTCTCAGCAATATGGCTAAGAAAGTGGTGTTCTCAGCCAATGGCACAGAGCGGTGGTGTTCTCAGCCATATGGCTAAGAAAGTGGTGTTCTCAGCCATATGGCACAGAGTGGTGGTGTTCTCAGCCATTTGGCTAACAAAGTGGTGTTCTGAGCCAATGGCATAGAGTGGTGGTGTTCTCAGCCATTTGGCTAAGAAAGTGGTGTTCTCAGCCAATGGCACAGAGCGGTGGTGTCCTCAGCCATATGGCTAAGAAAGTGGTGTTCTCTGCCATTGGCACAGAGTGGTGGTGTTCTCAGCCATTTGGCTAAGAAAGTGGTCTTCTCAGCCATATGGATCAGAGTGGTGGTGTTCTCAGCCATTTGTCTAAGAAAGTGGTGTATATGGCACAGAGTGGTGGTGTTCTCAGCCATTTAGCTAAGAAAGTGGTGTTCTCAGCCAATGACACAGAGCGGTGGTGTTCTCAGCCATTTGGCTAAGAAAGTGGTGTTCTCTGCCATTGGCACAGAGTGGTGGTGTTCTCAGCCTAGCCATATGGCACAGAGTGGTGGTGTTCTCAGCCATTTAGCTTAGAAAGTGGTGTTCTCAGCCAATGGCAGAGAGTGGTGGTGTTCTCAGCCATTTGGCTAAGAAAGTGGTGTTCTCAGCCAATGGCACAGAGCGGTGGTGTTCTCAGCCATGTGGCTAAGAAAGTGGTGTTCTCAGCCATTGGCACAGAGTGGTGGTGTTCTCAGCCATTTGGCTAAGAAAGTGGTCTTCTCAGCCATATGGCACAGAGTGGTGGTGTTCTCAGCCATTTGGCTAAGAAAGTGGTGTAGTAGCCATATGGCACAGAGTGGTGGTGTTCTCAGCCATTTAGCTAAGAAAGTGGTGTTCTCAGCCAATGACACAGAGCGGTGGTGTTCTCAGCCATATGGCTCAGGAGGTGGTGTTCTTAGCCAATGGCACAGAGTGGTGGTGTTCTCAGCCATTTGGCTAAGAAAGTGGTGTTCTCAGCCAATGGCACAGAGCGGTGGTGTTCTCAGCCATATGGCTAAGAAAGTGGTGTTCTCGGCCATATGGCACAGAGTGGTGGTGTTCTCAGCCATTTGGCTAAGAAAGTGGTCTTCTCAGCCATATGACTCAGAGTGGTGGTGTTCTCAGCCATTTGGCTTAGAAAGTGGCACAGAGCGGTAGTGTTCTCAGCCTTATGGCTAAGAAAGTGGTGTTCTCAGCCATTTGGCTAAGAAAGTGGTGTTCTCAGCCATATGGCACAGAGTGGTGGTGTTCTCAGCCATTTGGCTAACAAAGTGGTGTTCTCAGCCAATGGCAGAGAGTGGTGGTGTTCTCAGCCAATGGCACAGAGCGGTGGTGTTCTCAGCCATATGACTAAGAAAGTGGTGTTCTCTGCCATTGCACAGAGTGGTGGTGTTCTCAGCCATTTAGCTAAGAAAGTGGTGTTCTCAGCCAATGACACAGAGCGGTGGTGTTCTCAGCCATATGGCC